>NW_010965019.1:1521246-1522795 GCF_000463585.1 Tarenaya hassleriana
TTTTTTTCCAGTATATGCTCTCCGGATTCCTCTCAAGATATTGCATCCATATTTTAACCGTTGGATCTTCACTTCCATCGAGATCCTCTAGATAAAAAAGAAGAGCTTCTTCTGTCGCTTCCTTCTTAAGAATGCTCTTAATTCCCTGAAAAATAGATGAGACTTATTGTTACCATATGTATCATGTGACAGTGAAATAGTACCATGTGACCAAATAGGTTATGGTACCATGTGACCGAGTTAAATAGTACCATGTGACCAAATAGGTTATGGTACCATATGACCGAGTTACATGGTACCATGTGACCATGAAACCTGTGACCAACACACCATGTCCTATTTTCTGTGTACCTTTGCTTTAGCGCCAATCTGGTCTATAACAGTCTTGAAACTCCATCTAACATTTGCTTTGACAGACTTCTTGCACATTCTGGGATACGTCGGATCCGCTCTCTCGACGTCTTTGTACATCCCGTTGGCACCCAAATTTGATATGCATTCGAAAGGAAGCAACTGTACCATATTGTGTAAATATTAAATTCCAAAACAAATCAATGTAATAACGGTACTTTTCATTTATACACATAGTGAAAAACCCTTACCATAAGAGGGATTATAAACCCACGACAGTGTCATTTCTTCTTCGGTCCTCCACTTCCGAAACTCTTTCTTACTTGATCAATCATTCTATCAAATGTGTAGCGTCCCATGGAAATCTCTCACAGAAAGCCAAATCATCCACCATATCCACCAAATCATGGTTTATAAACTCATCTGTGGTGCCATGATCCAGTATTCCACCGAGCAACATGATAACAGCTAGTTTCTTCCTATCAGCAGCCCTTTGAGTTGGCGTCTTCTCGAGATGTCTTATCACACTCTCCTTAGATACCTTTCGATTTCCAAAAGTCTTCACTCTAAACTGACTTTTCCTCATATATTCCCATCCAGCCGGATACTCACCGCATTTCAATCCGGATATGAGAGCGTGTTCAACGATGGAGTATCTAATGGGCACACCATTTAGAACAAACCATAATTCCTTTTCATCCTTCACATTGACACAATGGTTTATCAGGAATGCTGCTGGAGCCATTTTCAGCGTGCCATCAAATTGCATATGAAACAAATGCTGAAACTGCGACTCATGACTGAAATACCTCCATTCTTCAGGGCTTAACAAGTCTTTCAGTTTTTTTATTGTCTCTGACGGGTAACACTTGGTATTTATCTTAGGAGAGAACTGAATGTCTTCCATTTTGTACATAAACGACAACTGCATAACAATAAAATACATCAGATCATGTGACCTGTGACAATGTGAAATAGTACCATGTGACCTATTCTCCTCTGACCTGTGACCAATTGTCTTGGTACCATGTGACCTATTGTCTTGTGAACCTGTGACCATGTGACATAGTACCATGTGACTTATTCTCCTATGACCTATTGTCTTGATACCACGTGACCAATTCTCATGTGACCTATTGCCCTGGTGCCATGTGACCTATTGTCCTGTGAACTATGACCAAGTCACCTATCACCAATC
>NW_010965019.1:1522996-1538138 GCF_000463585.1 Tarenaya hassleriana
CATACATCCCGTCACCTATATCACTGTGACCCAAATCAACAAATCATTTCGATTTTAACCACTTCAAACCAAAGATTATAATGTTATCCCTAAAATTTCAAATACGAAACCCTAGATTTCTATCATTTCAAATCATCACGGCAAAACAATAAGGAAACATATAAACTTTCAAAATCGTGCAAATATGAGAAAAAGAGAAGTAATGTACCATGTGCTCATTTAACTCCGCGATTTGGATTCGAGAATCGGTTTCGTTCGAAGATGCTGACAAAGATGAGTGAACCACTGACGTAGAAGCCATTTTCTTCCTTCTTTGCGCTTCGAATCTGAGGAGAGTAAAGACAAAGACTTATGAGAGGAAAATCGCGGCTTAAATCGACGGTTTTTTGCCACAAAACCGGCGGTTTCGAAAGACAGACGGAGGAGATGTCGAGAGTTAGGAGAGAGAGGGAAATGGCGACAGTGAGGAGAGAGAGACAGAACGTGGACTAATGTAGGAAAGAGATAGAACCATTTTTTTTTAAATTTAAATTTTAATTTGGTTTTTTCGTCTTTTGATTAAAATTTGAGGGTATAATTGGTCTTTGCGTCACTTCTACCCAATTTTTTTTTAATTTGGATTTTGAAGGGTAGGTAGAGAAGTCCTTGCAACAGTCAAAGGATAGATTGGATATATCCCAGACCCTTCAATTTGTTTGGTTTTGCAGAGAACCACACAAACCCAGACCGTGACTTATATTTTTACCTTAACCGGAAATTTAAACCGGGAATTGGAACAACACAAATTTAGGGCTCCACCCTCCCTCAATCGACATCGGAATTCTCAGCCGGCACAAATGGCGGCGATCAGGACAACGACGAACACGATCCTGCGCGAGCTCCTCCATCACCCTCAGTTCCTGTCCTTTCCATCCACATCAAGCCGAACGCTGTTGCCTTGTCTCCGTCGGACACAATGGAAGTCTCCGGTTCCTCATGGTTTCCGGTTCGGATCCATCCGATGTGCGGCGGCGAGCTCCGGAAGCGGAGGAGATCGGAAGGTCTCTTCACGGTTGTCGCAGGTGCAACAGATGATGCAAGAGGCCGAGGAGAGAGCTAGCTCCGCCGGCAACGAGCCCACTCCGCGAATCACTTTAGGTATCATCGCTTTCGCTTCCAGTACTCTGTTTGTTCCCAGTAAGTTTTCGCAAGTTTGTTTTTTGGCTCGTGAAAAAAAAAACAAAAAAAGAGATGAGATTTGGGAGAAAAGAGGGGGAAACAGGAATAGGGTTCAATTGATTTGCTAAGCCATGGGGAATTTTACTGTAATGACTCTGGAACTCCTAAAGAACTCAAATCGGTCGCAGAACGAAGTATCACTTGCAAATACGAGATTCTTTGGTACTTTCCGGTGAAAATCACAAAAGGGGCAAAAGGGTTGTTGAAAATTGGTCGGATGATTTCATGGTCAGTATTCTATTCTACGCGTTGCCCTTCATGTGTGGAAGAGAGAAGTCTTTTTGATGATTTCGAAGCTCATTATAGACCAATCACCCGGAAACTCGTAGATGAGATTTTCGTAAACTTTATTTTCAGAGGTTGATAACCAAAAGACTCTCCGTTTGCTGCAGAGAAATTGATTGGTGGAGCAAAATGTGTTCTTGTATGGTTTCTTTACAGCATCATGCAAGGTTTTGAGTGTTTTTGGGATGAGCAATGGACGGAAAGATGATTGAAACTATTCTAGAGAGTAGAGTTATTTGTGTTATCTCCTAATTGTTTGAACGTTTCCTCCATTGAAAATTTGATGCACATGGTTTCCCGTCTGGTTTTCCGTGTGTGCAGATCATGTCACGGTTAACTTTGCTAGGAGCGGTGGTCCGGGAGGGCAAAATGTGAACAAAGGTGTCTTTTTGTCCTTCACCTCATCTCATTCTTTGCCTCTTTTAGTTTTGTGACTGTCTGATGTATCTAACACATTCACGTGTTTCCATTGTAACGATGTTTGCAGTGAACACCAAAGTAGATATGCGCTTCAATGTGAAAAACGCATACTGGCTAAGTGACAGGATCAGGGAGAGAATCATGCAAATGGTTTGTTCTGCCCCATATGACAGAGAATCAAATGCTGATGTTTTGTGTGGGAATTGTCATTCCAATGGAACTAAATTTTGAGGACTAAACATTTCTTTTGCTTTCTAAAGGACTGTAATCTTTTTCTTTCCTTTGGTTTTTTTTTATGAGTATGTTATCTATGAACAGGAGAAGAATCGAATTAACAAGGACGGAGAGCTAGTCATATCTTCAACCAGAACTAGAACACAGAAGTCGGTGCCTACTCTTCCCCCTCTCATTACCTTCATTTATCAAAGATCTCTCTTCACTCTAAACACCACGGGTTTTTGCAGGGGCAACATCGATGACGCGCTTGCTAAATTACAGGTATAATGGAGAGGACTCATTGGATGTCTATATATCTTTCCATCATCATGGTTTGCATGAATTTCTGACATCTCATGACATGGGTTCATTACTCCATCTGCTGAATATTATCATGTTGCTTCTACTTGTTTCGGTTTACTGCCAATGCCATTTATATTTGTATTTAAGCTGTTTCTCCTGTATCACTCCTAATGATCTGAACAGGAGATCATTGATGCGGCTGCATATGTTCCTCCGCCTCCATCCGAAGAACAGAAGAAGAAGATCGTAAAGATGTAGGAACCTAACCGATATACTTTTGTCCCGTTGTTGTTGTTCTCGCTTATAGCTGGAGGCTTCATCTATGTTCATGGAAAGCTTTATGATGTGCAGGGCAGCCATTGCTGAACAAAAACGGCTTAAAGGCAAAAAGGCTCATTCAGACAAGAAGGCAGCCCGAAGAAGCAGAGATAGCTGGGATTAACTTTACCATAAACATCATTCAAGATTCCGTCGTGGAAGCTTTCTTGTGATTGAGACACTCTCACAGAAGATTGCAATGAACACATTATCAGCGTTTCAAGACAAAGTTCCAAACTTTTGGGAATTTCTTGTAACACAATCAAACTCTTGTTTATGCAATTTCTTCATCTATTGGATTTTTATGTACAGACCACACTCTTACAGTTACAGTTACAAATAAATAAATCAGACCAGACCACTTCCGTGGAATCTTGTCTTGTCTTGTCTCTATTTCCTGATAACATGCTCTTCTCCTGATCTCAGATCAATATGTTTGATCCATCTTCTCTTGTTATTATCATCACTCTTCTCTGAGTCTGCGGCTGCCACGTGGGCAATATCCAACCCTCCGGCCACCGGAAGTATCACCGTTTTCACAACTTTCCGGTCGCCGAACGCTCTTCTCCAGCTGAACCCTAACGCAGTTCTTGAGTAACCGCTTCTGCAGATCACAACCGCTCCACGACTTCTAAACGCAGCGTTTCGCAGAACGCCCATGGCGGACTCCTTGTGCCGCCAATCGACCACCAGGAAATCGACCTCTTGTAGCTTCTTCATCGCTTTCTCTGGCTCCTCAGTGACGATGATCTCTGGCGCGTTTGAGGAAAACACTGATTCTTGAATCGCTTGGAGATAAACGGCCTGAGATTTCGCGTTTGGTACGATGCATATGTGTTTGGCGTTTGTGTGATGGCTCGCGACGGTCAGGCCTAAGCTTAATGTTATGTCTTCGCCTTCCGACCACGTTTCCACTATCAGCTTCGCGTTCCAACCCGCCGCCATGGCCGCCACCAGCTCCGCCGCACCAGGCGTTCCCAGATTCTCACACTGCAACAACAGAAAAAAAAAACCCAAAAATGAAAACTTTACTATACGCAGAAAGGAATCATGTCTCTGTGTATCATTTCGTACGATAAAGCTTCAAAATTTTCCAGGAAAAAAAGGTGCAAAGAATCAAAGATTAGATGATTTAGGGTTTTATCTCGAAAAGCACAAATTTTCGTTGAAATCGAAGTAATGGGTCTTTGAGAACAACATGAAATCTCTGTTATCCTGAATCGTTCGATCATAACTACGGGAAAAAAAATCCGAAGCTTATAAAATACTGGGGTTTCTAGAACAACACTAAACAGTTCTTCAAACAAAACAAAAAAAATCCAAGAACAGGGTTGCGATAATTAGGTGACTCCGACAAGTTTTCCATCGGAAATGATGCCGGAAAATGTTACTTACAGATCTAACGGTGTCTATGTAAGCTTTGGATGCTGTCTCCGGAGACCAAACCAGCTTCATCTTCTTTCCTTCTTCCTTCTTCTTCTTCTCTGTCTTTTCTTTTTTTGGGGTTCTTCTAATTTGGCTTTGCTTACAAGTCACAGAGGATGTTTTCTTTTTATAATACAATAAGCGAAACCACGTTTTGCCTTTTATTAGCAAAAATATTTTGAAGACCAACCAACTTCACCCCTGTATTATACAGATTTTCTAGATTTGGCCCTAATGTTATACATTTTAAAAAATATCCTTTTTCCGTCGGAAAAGAAATGAATCCTTGTCAGTTATATATTTTTAGTTTTCTTCAGTGAACAAAACAATTATAAAAAATGAGAAAATTTTGGAATAGAGAATGGGTTTCTATTATTATATTTTTTATTATTTAGGGGACTTCCTTAAGAGAATAATAATTCGAGGCTAAATGTTTGAAATAATTGTAAAATTTAGGAGTAGGAATAAATATTTCTAGAAGATATTTATTTTTTATCTGTTATCTAGGGATAGGGTCTCGTTGTTGGACCGTTGACATTTCTACAAGCGGATCCGACGTGTGTGGTATTGGGTTTTGGATTACAATGAGATTAAAATATTAATCTTTAATTAGTAAGGACTTAACATTTTTTTAAGTTACAAAATGATTTGTTAGATATTCACTAATCTCCTATTCGCGTACGTAGACCAAATATATAATAAAACTAGCTAACTTGTGTGGAATATTAGCAAACTTTTTTCCTAATCGAATAAAACAGTGGTTGTAATTTGGAGGATTATTTTTGTACATATAGTTATTACATTATTAATTAAACCATATATTATATAAAAAAAATGGATGGTTAAATAGGGACACAAATTATAAGCCAAAATGAATTGTCTTTGGTGTTGACTTGTAATAATATATGAAAATATTTACCAACCTGACTGATTATTGTATTGATTTGTTTTGTAGTTTTCCCCAATATTTATAATATAGTGCTAATTAGTCCAAATTAATTAGTGATATTTCTCGTGGTTTTGGGAATTTCATAGGCCAACACGGTTGATATTTTCCCGCGTACAGATAAAATTATATACATATACATATGAATATACATGATACATATATATATATATAGTGTGTGTGTGTGTATATATAAGAACTAATCAAGAAAAGCTGTCTGAATCGGCCGTACAATTAATGTTTTGGTGTTGCCTCCCATCAAGTTTGTGGAGATATTACATATATATTCCGGATGAGGTGGATATATCTCTATTTGTCAACCACATTTGTCTGTCGGTCCCTTTTTTTTTTTTGTGGTAAATGACGGTTTTTTTTTAATGGATGACTTAAAAACAAATTGATTTATTTTTCATAAGTATTTTTAAGATTCGTTTGAAAACGAACATGTCTGAACCAATTCGCCACAACCGCGAATTTTACCGAACCAGTTCGACGAGTCATGACCTGATTCGTGAGTTGAAGCATTTTTTTTATTTATATATTTTTTTAGATTTGTATATATAAATTGTATCGAATATTAGTTTTATTATACTTACTTTACCTAAATACAATATTAATTTTATTATAATTGCATACGTAATGTTTGAATTCTATATTAAAATGTCATTTATCTTATAATATAACTATAAAATATTATATTTATTGAAACGTGAACCAACTCGTTCAGTTTGTAATAAACTGAAAATCAGAATCAAAACACCTTTTACCCTTTTGTTGCACACGAGATTTTTGTTCTCGTTTGAGTTCATCTTAGGATATATGCGTTATCTCTTAATAGATATACCACATCACTCAAACTCTCTACCTGACGATGTTCTCCATCAGGATCGACCCACAAAAGCAGATCTTGGGTCCAAAAAGAGGGATAGTGTCCCGCTCCCGAAAAAACTCCTCAAACGAACACAAATCCGAGTGATTTCTGCACGTTTTTTGATGTTCGTATCTGAGTCCTAGTAGATGATTTGGATGGAGACGAGATTTTTTAGACTCGTTTGAAAACGAACCAATCCATTTCGGTTCGATTCGATTTGATCGAGCTAGCTCGTTTGTACAAACTTTTTTATTGGGAATTTTCTAATCTCCTATTATCACCAAATAATTCAGATTCTAAATAACGTATCACAATATATACAATATCTCCATAGTTTGCAACAACAAAAATAATCTTATATCCATTATTTGGATCTTATTGAAGAAGACAAGAAAAAATCATTGAGAATGCTATAATATTCCCATTACTTATATAATGTAAAATAATAAAAAGATAATAATTTAAAAAATCTTTAAATGAAGGAAAAAAATGAAGCATGCATAATAACAAACAAATAAAACCCAATTGATAACGCATAGCGTATGTCCCGCCACGAGTTCGAGTTTTAAATTGGAGAGAGAAGCGTAATTTTAATCACATGACTTATTCCTAATTCTAAAATTAGTTTGGATATCGATCCATAATATCCGATTATAAAAAATAAAACAAAAAAGAGAAACGCATACAGATGGAAAAGGGAAATAAATTTTTTTTTTGAATTGGAACTTCAAGTGAAGAGGCTTCTCCGGTTCTCTGAGAGATGTAGTTGGGTCAAAGGTCCGGTGAATTTACGGATTTAAAAAGAAAAAGAAAAAACTTCAAGTGAAGAGGAACATATGAGGCATGTGGATGCTTAGCATTTATAATAACAAAATTATTGCGTACTAACCTACAAACCTAATATATACATCTCATGTTATATATATGATACTAAATTCAAGCATGTTGTGAATTTTAAGACATTTGAAAAATATACAATCATAAAGATTCACATGTGTGGGATATTTCTTCATGTTTGTTTAGTGCCTCTTTTTTAATATCTTGATGAGGTTAATAGATACAATTGATTCTGATTTCTGCCATTATAATTGCTAATAATCCCAATTTTGTTTGTTTGTATACATACATATATATATATATATATATATATCATTTCTTTCTTTCGTTTTTTTTCTCTAATGTGTTGAATTTCTCCACTTGAAAAATGACAGTAGAGGTTTTGATCAAAAGAAATATTATTAGGTCATGCATTTGATGTCTCTGTCATCTTTTTTCCCTCCACTTCCCCACTAATTTTTTATAGGAAAAAAAAGTTTATATTCTTGTAAGAAAACAAACAAGATCCTTTTTTGCACATAAATCCATTAATTTGGAGGAAATTATCAGTAATTCCTCCGTTTATTCAATCTTTCCAAGTTCACATGTACATCCACACCCACAAACATAATATATATACATATATATGTGTGTGTATATTCCATTATATATGAAATAAAGATAATGGTATTACGTAAACAAACACTTTCTGTTTTTTCCTCCACCTTTTTGTATGGTTCTTGTTTGTGGTATTGTGTTTCCACTTATACACATTGCCCGTCCAATGGGAATTTAGGAAACAGTGCAATCCGGAGAATATATTATTCTTACATATTCCACCTTCCCAAACACACGAAATATGAATTATTTTCTTTTAAAAAAAAACATAAGCTTTATGAAAAATATTATAATTGATTTTTTTTTGTTAAGCGTAGTTTCTAAGGTTAAAAGTCTAAATGGGGAAAAAAAGAAACTGTGTGCGCGGGAAGAATGTGAACGTGTTGCGTCAGCATCGCCGGCGTCGATAGATGACGTCATCGGCGGCCGAGGACTACGCAATTTGGACTATGAGAATGGCCGAATAAAAAACAACAAAAAAACTAATTAATTTTAAAAAAAATCACATACAAATACCTATTTTTTTATAAAAATCTCAAATAAATACCTAAATTATAAAACTTCTATATAAATATCTAAACTTTTTTAAAATTCTACATAAATATCCACACTTCTACAAAATTTTTTAAATAAACCTAAAATCTTTAATGATATCGATCACTTTTATTTTAAAAATACATGAATTTTATATTTATTTAAATTTTTTAAAAAAATTTAGGTATTTCTATAACAAATTCAGATATTTATATAGAAATTTTATAGTTCAAATATTTATAAGATTTTTATAAGATATACAATTTTTTCTAAGAATTAATAGCTTATATATACTTATATTGCTATCTTTCTACGGAGACGGTTAAATTACTTTTCAAGTTTTTGTTGCAATTTTTTTGTGTGGTGAAATTATTATTACAAAATTTATTTTTATATTTATTTTTACGAATGGCAAACCAATTCACGAAATCAAGTATTTTATATATTATTGGAAGGTTGAATAATAAATCTCAAGTTTCCTATTTATGGTTTAGTATTATGAATTGTGGAATCGAGAAAAAAACTATAAAATAATCTGAAATGAACCAAAAAGAATTATTTACGATCATCTAAAAAAACAAAATAGTTGAGAGTTGTTTTATTTTGGAGGAAAATGGGCCTGGCCCATAAAGTTTGGGCCTTCAGATTCTAAACGACACCGTTTTGGTCTCTCTTTACCACTTCGTATCGTCGGTTTCCATCGTACAGAATCGATGAGGAGTTTCCACGGAGAGAGAGAGAGAGAAGGCGAAAATGGGCAAATACAATCTGACGGACGGTCAGGTCTCATCGATGAAGGAGGCGTTCACGCTCTTCGACTCAGACGGCGACGGAAAGATCGCTCCGTCGGAGCTCGGGATCCTCATGCGGTCCCTCGGAGGCAATCCGACCCAAGCGCAGCTCAAATCCGTAATCGCCTCCGAGAATCTCTCGTCGCCGTTCGATTTCGACCGGTTCCTCGATCTCATGGCGAAGCACCTGAAGATGGAGCCGTTCGATCGCCAGCTCCGCGATGCGTTCAAGGTTCTCGACAAGGAAGGAACCGGGTTCGTCGCCGTGGCGGATCTGAGGCATATACTCACCAGTATCGGGGAGAAGCTTGAGCCGAGCGAGTTCGATGAGTGGATCCGAGAGGTGGATGTAGGGTCCGACGGCAAGATCCGGTACGAGGATTTCATCGCCAGAATGGTGGCCAAGTGAGATCTAATCTTCCTTTACCTAGTCGGTTGGATTTGAAATCGAATTCAAATCGATCTCTTTGTTTATTCCTCCGTCGGGTTGAGAGTACTCTAGGGTTTGCTTGGGGATTTGGTTTGAGATTTGCTCTGGATGATATTAACTTCATCTTCATTTTTAAGTTTGTTTTTTCTCTGTAAGAAATTGTTAAATCTCACATCTTTTACTGCCATGTTTTTCTTCGGTTTGCATTTGGAATTTCGTTCAGGGGGATGCGATTTGATTCGAGTCTTGAATTGTGTTTTCTTTGAAATATAATGTAACGCATTGATACATAACAAATTGTTAAAGTTTTTGATATGTCAATCCAAAATCATGAATTTTACAGGATCCGGTTTAAATGCAATAAAAAAATTGGATAAACAGGTAATGATTACCAATTATTCCGGTTATCTCAAATAGAAACGACTGGTAACCATATAAAACCGGATAAAATCAGAGCAAAATGGCGTACAACAATCTTTGATCTGGTTCAGGCTCGGTGACTAAATCAGAAACGGGACACATAAATATACAACACAACTACAAAGCTCGGTACGGACCAGACCGGTACAATACAATGGACATCAAATGATAGGTAAAACCGGAGAAACAAATAAATAAGGTTTTTAATATATATAGAAACCTGGGAATGGTTTAGATAGAAAACGGGGAATAATCAGAACCGGAGAAACCCGGTATAGGACCTCAGAAGAACGCCGTAGAGAACAAAGACAGGATCAAGGTGGTGATGCCGTAAGAGGCGAGCTTGTCCGCAGCTCCGGTGTCCTTCCCCGGTGTTCCTGCCCAATTTATTCACCAAAAAATTTAATCACTTTCATTACCAGTAATTCACGGCTATACATACTCTAACTTTACGGAACGAATTTGCTAATAACTAATACAGTTTCATGAAAATAACATATTATTTTTGAACTTCTAGTTAAAATCATAAATTATATAAGAGCTTAAAAACAATAACACGGGATTTTATAAGAAAGAAACGATATCAAATGCCTTATATATTTTTTTTTTTTGAATTTTTGTAAACTTTCTGATTTTAATTGAGAATCTGAAAATCTTTTTGTATTTCTTTTTAAGAAATTTTAAAATTTTGTATGTTTGATATGAGATTTTTTAAAAATAAAAAGTGTTAGAAAAACTAGACAGATTCTTCAGTTAATTATATACGCGTTGAATTAGGTGGTGGGCATTTGTCTTCTTATAATCTCGTGAACTCCACGGAATTAATAAGTCAAATTTGGAGGCAAAGGGGAAAAAGAACATTCTCATTAGTGTCCACATTTTATCAGAAGAAAACAAATGAAAATGCGTATTTTTGGACTAACCATGCCAATCAGAAAAAATAATAACAAATTTAATGTTGAATTGTATAATCTACGTTAAATTGACTCTCTCCCTCAACAATGCAATTTCTAAGCCTACGACCCAATAATGTTCGTCTAAAGATTAAATTAATATAATCGCCAGGGTTTTATGAGAATTTTTGAAAATTAATTGCAACAGAGGATTTTTATTTATGCGTTTAATAGAAAATAATTCCAACACGGGGAGTAGGTGGAGGGGGTTGGTTTGGTTACCTGGAGGAGGTAAGGATGCTTTCGGCGATGGAGCTCCAGATGCTGCAAAAAAATAAATTCAAATTTCGACAAAAAAATAAACAATTAGTTTAAATCTCAGGAACATGATATATTATCAATCATATGCTGAAGAACAAGAAGGTAAACAAATCCACTTCGATTTGTTCTTCTGCTCTTAGGATTCGAAAAATTTAGCAGGAAAACACTCTAAAACCTCGTCAGATTTTCATTTGTCAGCTCGAGTTTCTATTTCTAGTCTAAGATCCAAGAATTTTCTGGAAAAGTAGAGCCCGAATTTGAAACAAAAATCTCAGGGAGAATCGAAATCCAACACTCAAAGTCAGTATAATCAACAACATATCCGTTCAACAGAATCCCCAAATTCGAAACCCTAGTTTCACCGAAATCGGGGATCACCGGAGAAATCGATCGTACCGTTACAGGCGGAGAGATCGGCGGGGACGCCGCATCGACGGCTGAGATTGAGCGCCGTAGATCGTGCACAGGCACGATAGGTCCTTCTCCACCGCATCCTTGATCGAGCTGCAACAATCCTCCGACGGCTTCGTCGTCGTGTTCAGGAAGCTGTAGCATGGCACCAGCTTACTCACGCACTCCGTCTGCGCCTCCGCCACCGGAAGCATCATCGCCGCCCGGCCCCATCGCCGCCGTGGAGAATCCCGCCATCTTCTTTCCTTTCTGTTTTTTTTTTCAGGAAATGAGAATTTCAAAAGACGACTCGTTTTTTTTTTTTTTTTTTTGGGGTATCGAACCTGCTTTAGTTTTTTGGTTATATATAAACTTTCGTTAAGAGGACAAATTATTATTATTTTTCGTTGGTCACATTTAATTTTCTACGTGGCAATGCATGTTCATATATATTTATTAGAAATGATCTCGTTATCAATGTTTTCATATTCTAATTTTATACTCCACAAAATAATATATATATATATATATATATATATTCCGATCCGTGTGGAATTTTTCTTTTTACGTTCCCTATGTTTCTAGATGATTTCAAGATACTTATAGATGTTTGAAGTTTAGAAAGAAAATGTTTGAATTCTTGATTCATATATCAAATACAAAAATCCATATTTATTTTCTTTTTATTCAAAATTAAAAGTACTATTACGAATTAAATCAATAACATATAAATTGTATTTGAATTTAATTAGATTTAAACGAAAATTACATTAATCAAATCAATATGAAAATAATGAATAAAATAAAAAATTTAAAATAAAACCATAATGAAAACTTGAGTGAAAATAACAAAATCCAAATAAAAAATTATGAAAAAACAAAAAGTGTACCTAATGAGAACCAAATGAGGAGTTCATTCATATAGTTATATCACTAGAGTATATTGGACTAATTAACATGCAAATGATTATGCTTATGTATAATTATAATTAGATCTTAAATTAAAGCATTATATAGTCACCGATCTTTGGAAACCATATGGGACATACATACAAATATATTGCTAGCTGTCATGCATCGTTGGACCAGCTAGGTTTCGCATTATAATTAATTTAACGGTTTAGGTGTTATTTCTTGGACATTAGTAGTTGGATGGCTCTTGGGTTACACAACATTTAACCTATGGAACTTATGAAGTTTGCACGGGATCTACATTTAAGAGATCTCCATATTCACTTTTTGTTTTCTCATTCAAATTTTCGCTTTTTTATATATTTTTAAAAATTATTTTGTTTTGTTTTTTATGATCTATTTTATTTTTAAATATTGGTATTTCAAATATAAGATTCTTAATATTAGAAGGAGATTTTTTGGAAAGAAAGAAATTTTATATCATCATGTGTGTGTGTTTTTCTCATATGCGTTGCATGTTTTGTAATGGCTACGGTAGAATTAGGTAATATTGTAGAAGATTTTGGTGTTTTGATGGTATAATATGTACAACTTTGATTTTAATTGTACATTGGATTAGTTCCTTGAAGTTGAATTGATTCTGAGAGTATTTTTTTTTTAAATTCTAAACTTTCTTAGGTGAGAATCCCGATTTTTTTTATTAATTATGTTAGGTGAGAATCCGTCCAATTCCAATATACGAATTCTTTTTCTTTTTTTGGATGTCCGAGTATCTTGGGCCAAGGCCTAGATTAATCCCGAGATTGAGAGTCAATCAGATGATTTATAATATATGTTTTCTCCCTAAATTTAAAGTTCGAATTTATGGCGGGACAGACGTTTTACACATTCGTTTCCGATATACGAATTATTCCTTTTTATTGGTTATTTTATTTTAACATTTGTTTATATGTTCTAACCAAGATTAGAAGGAATTAAGAATAGAATTATTCCTTTTCTTCTTTTTCATGGATATTGTTCATCATTATTTTCATAGAATCTATATGTTCTTACACGAAGCATTATAAAAAGGGAAAATCCCAAAAAAAACACTCAACTTTACAATTTTGATAAAAAAACACTGAACTTTATTTCTTGTCAAATAAACATTAAACTTTTTAAACGAATCTTAAAAAACACTGAATTTTTTAAATGATCCAAAAAATACATAAACTTTTCTGCGATTATCAAAAAAACACTGAACTTTTTTAGTGATTCAAAAAAATACATGAACTTTTTTCGATTGTAAAAAAAAACTAAGTAAAATAATATGACGTGTTTGCGTCTCATTGGGCCACGTCATTCATTTTGTTTATTTTGATAATCGTAGAAAAGTTAAGTGTTTATTTTGTCAAACTTAAAAAGTTTAATGTTTATTTGATAAAATAAAAAGTTTAGTATTTTTTTTTTTGTCAAAATTGTAAAGTTTAGTGTTTTTTTTGGGATTTTTCCTTATAAAAAATACTATCTCTTTGTTATTTTGACTTCAAGATATACTTTCTCCAATTCTAACACTGTGATCCATGTGACTAGATATATAATCTTGGTCACATTGGTCATAACGTTATTTATGATGATCACATTCATTTATTTATGTTTATATCTTGTATATCTCAATAATCATTTGATTAAAAACATTATAAATTTAACGTTATGATCAATGTGACCAAAATTATATTTCTGATCACATGGATTAGATGATCACAGTTGAAAAAAGATATATCTTGAAGTAAAAATAACAAATAGAGAGTATTTTTGATAAAACGCCTTCTTCTTGCACCGTAGAATTGTTTTAAGCTTTCTTGTCATTACATTATACTTGAATTGTATTATTTTATTATTTTATTTGACGTTTTTTAAAAAAATATATACAAAGGAGGTCTCTACATTAGATAAATGGATTTAGTATTACTTACATTTTCGAGTGTTTTTATTTTAATTTCTATGTTTATATTATTTTTCGTCATTTATGTTATTTTTAAATATAATTATTTATGCTATATTTAATTTTAACTTATTTTCTAAAATTTATAAGAATTACGGTTCTGCGTGTCTGTATATAGCTTGTAGAAATATTTATTACGATGGCGAGACTGAGATATGTGAAGCGTATATTGGTGCGTATATTGTTAGCGGTCCATCATCGGCCAAAACTTGGACACGTGGACGATCTTGATCTGATTATGGTGAGCTATCTTAACCGTTGTGATCCAACGGTCACAATTAGTCCCGCCACAAAGCATTAAGCGAGAGAGAGAGAGAGAGAGAGAGAGAGAGAGAGAGAGGATAACGTAACAAGGAGAAACAGAGCTCACCAGAATCCATGGCGTCGCTCTCCATCGGCATCGCCACCGTCTCCTCCGTCCGTACAATTCCACGACAAATTTCAAGACGGAGAATATCCAGTGTCTGGGTAGATAACCTTCTCGTTTTTTTCTCGAGAGATTGCGGAGATTTTGCTGATTTCGAGTTTCGAGTTTGATTGGTGGAAAGTTTCTTAGTATCTTTGTTGTCGATCGAAGGAGGATGGTCGATTTCTTGTTCATATGAGTTTGAATTGTATATTTAATCGGCTGAAAATATCTTATATTACTTCTGCTTTCTTCACTTTTTAAGAATGATGCTCAGTTTCCCTTGTATTGTTATTGTTGTTCGAAGGATGCTACTGAGCTTCATATTCATATGAATTCGAATTTCTCGCTTGATTGGCGGAAAATATCTCGTATTTCCTCTGTTTTCTCTTCAATTCTCAAGAATGATACTCAATTTCGGATTCAGCTTAATTCGAATTTTCTGTTTGATCGGTGGAAAAATGTTCTTTTACTGTTGTTTTTGGTCGAAGGAAGGATCCCAAAGGCTTGTTCGGGCCACCGCAGACAGGGCACCTCGCCCGCCTCGAGTTCAAGAGACGGCTAGAGAGAGACGCTGAGGCAAGAGAAGCCTTTCAGAGGCAAATCCGTGAAGAGAAAGAGCGTC
>NW_010965019.1:1538281-1554239 GCF_000463585.1 Tarenaya hassleriana
GAGCGTCGACAAGCTCTTAGAAAAGTAAAAGATTCAGTCTTTCAGTTTCTACGGATCAGATTCACCATTTTTCTCGGATTTTATGGACTGATTGTGATCTACGATATGTTTCTGCTGAATTGGTTTCTGGGTTTTGTTTCAGTCTAGGGTTATACCAGACACTGCAGCAGAACTGATCGAGTACTTTCTCGATACAGAAGCTCAGGAGATTGAGTTTGAGATCGCGAGGTTGAGGCAGAGGTTAGTGAAGATGGTTGAACTGAATTAGCTACATGACTGTTGCATGCCACCTGTTTGATGAATTGTCTCTTTGAACATGTTTCGGTTGTTTTCCTTAGTTATGGAACCCGGATTCATCGATATATTTGTGAAGATTCTAGCAGAAACAGGATGTCGCCCTAGTTTAGGAACACCGAAACAGAAGTTAAAATGACTGAAATGTGTTACCTTTCTGATTTACGGGTGGGGTTACTGTAATTTCCAGGTTGAACGACGAATTCTTCTCGCAGATACGTCTTGAAATAGGGCAACTAAGATTTGCTGTTTCGAAGACAGAGGTAACTAATTACTTTCTTCGTGTGAAATCTGCCGCCACAATCTGAGGAAATCGCCAACCATTTACTTGGGTGATTCTTGCAGGAGATGGAGGACAGGCTGATCGAGCTCGAAGCACTTCAGAAAGCCTTGGAAGAAGGAATAGGTTTGCACGTCTTTTTCTTCGGTTCCTTGTTAACACCGTTCACACCACTGATTCAGCAAAACTTTTCTCTCCAAGCGAGCATTTCATCTCTTGTTATGTTGTTGCAGAGGCCTATGATAAAATGCAGAATGAGCTTATAACAGCTAAGAACAGCCTAACCAAGATCTTGACCACAAGTGACGTAAAAGCAACGGTAAGTGTTCTTGATTTCACCGATCAAGTGAGTATATACACTTCCGATATTGATACTTTAGATTGGTGCTTGCTTGGGATTTGCAGTTGTTGGAAATGGTTGAGAAGAACGAACTCAATAGATCTTTATTGGCACTCCTCGACGAAAACATAGCAAATGCATACAGGGGAAACCAGGTAAACCCGATTTGTTTCGAAAAAAAAAATTATTTTTTTGGTGCTGATTTTGAATATAGAATGAATGGTTATGAATTGAAATCACTCATATAACTTAGCTCCAAATCTTGCTTTCTTCGGCTTTTTTCCTCATTAACTCATCGAATTTCCTATTGAACTAAATTGCAGAAACAAGCTGCGGAGTACATGGAGAGTATTCGTGGTTCGGTTCTTAAGTACTTGACGGTATGAGATCGTTGGTAAAGGCTGTCTGGTTTTGGATGTTTCTTGCGCACCAAGTAATGTTTCTTGTGGATTATAAGTAAAAAAAGGGTAAAGATGTTCTTGTTTATTACTTTTAAGAGCAAAAAAAAAATGTTTGAAATGTTTGGTTTTCTGTATCATTCACCACTAATTCATATAAACCAAAGTTTTTTTACATTATGCTTCATCGCATAACAAATATCTTATAATGTAGAAGCAGTTGATAGGATACAAATCATTTAGTAAATTTACGTATGATGAAAATATAGCCATTTCGCTCGACCTTGTAATATAGTGAACGACCATTGGTGTCATTTTTTTTATGACAAATTTTAAAATTGAACATTGGTGTCATTTGTTATTTGGTGTCTTCATCAATGGCGGGGCTAGTGAAATGTTTATGTCGGTTAAGTATTTAATGCAAAATAATAGATAAACGAAATGAATAAAAAGAAAAATTGTAATGTAAAAACCCACAACTCCTATTGGTTGACAACTTACCATTTGAAAACTATGTAGTCAAATGTTTATGTCGGTTACATATTTATGAGTTGGATTCGTAACCGATTTTTTTTATACAAATTATTTAAATTTTTTTTTGTTTCATTTAAGTTTTCAATTAATTTTATATATATATATATATATATTTTTTCAGATTGATAATTACTTTTAAAATTTTATATAAAATGTTTTTATATAATACAATTTGAATATAATTATATATCACTCAATTGCATTCATTTTAAATTCATACATTGACAAATAAACCATTATTTATTACTCTAAATATAGGAAAAAAAAACTAATTTTGGAAAATAATATATATGGAAGGTACATTGGATTCTTCGAGGGAAACAATAATCAAGAGAGAGAGACATTAATGAATATCACTGCTTCCAAGCATGGCCTCTCCTTATCCTTTATTTTTTTTTCAAATATAGCATTCCATCCTAATTATTGTCTTCACGTGCATATGTCTTCGTTTTCTTTTTTTTTTCTTTTTTTTTCTTTTTATTTTTTCTATTTTGGGTCATTGAGATGCCATAAAATGGTGGTAGTACAGAGTTGTTTCATTAAATACAGCACTGAAATCGTATTAAAAATGTAATCTAAAACAGTAAAATTCCATGCATATGACACAAAAATATTCGAGCTTCCTAAAAAAATGATTTTTAAAAACTATTATATATATATATAACATGTTAAATAAAAAATTCCAATGTCCAATGTCGTTTATAAAATTTCCACTACAAACGATTTGCAGTTGAAATTTAAACAACCAGTGTTTAGTTTTTTAGTGGGTTTTTCTTACAATGCGACGTAAATATTTATATTGCCAAGTGGTTGTATCTACATAACTAAATTTCCACGATTCGGTCTCCTTTCGGTACAAAATCACAATATAAATTCGTCCTTGACCGCATCCAAATAAAAATAAATAAATTTGAAATTTAGTGAAATAATACAAAAAACAAATATCTAAAAAAAATTCCAAGTTCGTGAATTATGCGATACATACATTAGAAAAATCATCAGTCTTTGACTTTGATATTAATGAGATTTTAAAACTCCAATGAAAATTAAAATATTACGCATCACTATAGCTAGTGTCGTTACCACCAAAAAATTTA
The DNA here is from genome assembly GCF_000463585.1 of Tarenaya hassleriana. Classification (NCBI taxonomy): domain Eukaryota; kingdom Viridiplantae; phylum Streptophyta; class Magnoliopsida; order Brassicales; family Cleomaceae; genus Tarenaya; species Tarenaya hassleriana. Next base: position 1,541,225 of record NW_010965019.1, read on the forward strand.
ATTAATTAATTAAAACAAAGTTAGATATTTTCCCACTTTTGAAACACAGTATCCATCTCCTCTTTGACTGAGTTTCCCTATATATATATAACACAAAACACTCTCTTTTCACTTCACAGGGAAAAAATAGAGAGAGAGAGAGATGGAGCGAAAACAAACACTCTTCATCCTTGTAATCATTTTCACATCAACCATTCTCCAAACCGAATCCAAATCCACTAACCGGACCGTACCGGACCGGTTTATCGAGTCAGCATGCCGTGCCACTCGGTACCATTCACTCTGCGTCCAAACTCTCTCAGCCTATGGCACCAATATCCGACACAACGACCAAGACCTGGCCGTGGCCGCTCTTACCGTCAGCCTGGCTCGAGCCAGGGTCGGCTCCGCCTTCATCTCCAAGCTAGTCGGGACCCGGGCCCTCCGTCCTAGAGAGTATGGTTTCTATTCGTTACATTTTTTTTTCATTTAAACAAAATCATATACGACAATTTCTCTTCAATTGCAGAAATCTATACTAAGGGGTTTCGAGATAACACAATAAAAACTAGGGTTAGACATTTCGATTTTTGGTTCGGGTTAGATTCGGGTTCTGTTTTAGATTTTATGGTAGATTCGATTTGATTTTGGTTTGAATTCGGTTTTACATGGAAAAAAATGTGAATTTTCTATATAAATTTACGATTTTTTAATTATTTTTTCATGTATATTTGGTTTGAATTCGGTTCTTCGCTTATAAAAAATATCATAACTATTGAGTTTTGTATTAGATTCGATTCGATTATAATGTCATTTTATTTGATTTTTATATCTTTTATAGGGTGGTATGGATTGAACTAAAAAAAGTATAATTCCAATTAGTTAATTTTTTTTATATAAACAAATTTTTTTTATATAAACAACATCATAATGTACCAATTTATTTCCAATTGTTTCTATACTAAACATTTGAAGACGTTACATTGTAATTAAAAAAACGAGAATCTGAAATGTCAAACCATTAATCTTAATTTGTTCGAAATTAATATTTTGCACACAGGATGCCAGGGATCGGACCAAGAGACTACATGGCGATCAAGGACTGTGCCCAGACAATGGGCGATAGCGTGGACCGTCTGGCTCAGTCGGTCAAGGAGCTGGTCCGAGCGGGCGGTTCTGACTCACCAGAGGACTTTATGTGGAGGATGAGCAATGTTCAGACGTGGGTCAGTGCGGCTCTGACGGACGTGTCCACGTGTCTTGATGGGTTCGGTGGTGGTCGATCCACGGACGGGAAGGTGAAGGGCATGGTTCGGAACAGGGTGATCCACGTGGCTCGCGTCACAAGCAATGCTCTTGCGCTTGTTAACCGGTTCGCCGACCGGCGAAGTGTTAAGATTCCGTAATGGTTGGTTCTTTGTGTGAAATGTTTATTATGTGGGAAAAATTCTGGTTTGGTTCATGTGAATGTATTTGGGAGTTTGTGTAACAAATCTATATCTACTTAAGTGTAAAAAAATGCAAAACCTGTATAATTATTGAAAAAAAACAGTGTAATTTTTAATAATTATTGGAAAAAATATTATAATATTGTTTCATAATTATTGGAAACCCCTTTTATTCTCCCACTTGTTAACAGGAATTTTAACGTTCATGATTCGGCCGTGGAAATTTATATTTTTTCCCCTCAACAAAACCATACTGAAATTTGAAGATTTAAAAATCAACATAGTGAGAAAAATTGAACAAACTCTTTTAACTAAATCGAATAGATCCAAGTATTATTTCAGTAAGAATAAAATTGTGTTTAGTTCTTGTGAAATAATTAGGATGTGATTTATATAGAAAAGAATTCTTTTATAGATATTTTGAGTTTACATTTTACAATACCAGAAACAACATTCTAAAATTCAAATAAGTTAATCTCCTAAATTATATATTTTTAAAATTATTATTTTTTATTAATTATATGCATAGAGTTTGAAATTAATACAAGTTATTAACTTTTTAAATTCCCAATTGCATTGATATTTGTTTTGGAAGAAATAAAAAAAACACACCGATGTAATATTTATACGACTATCGGCCCAAATTACGAAATGGCAAAGTTAAACCTAAAATAACAAAAATATCGGTGACATTTTTTTACAAAAAATATCGGTGATATTTTATGCAAGAAACAAACATAAACATCGAAAATCGAAGGGATGTCTATACTGTATTCCGACTTAAACATATATGTGTGTGTATGCATGTATGTATGTATGTATGTACGTACGTACGTATGTATGTACGTACGTACGTACGTATGTATGTATGTATGTATGTATGTATGTATGTATGTATGTATGTATGTATGTATGTATGTATGTATGTATGTATGTATGTATGTATGTATGTATGTATGTATGTATGTATGTATGTATGTATGTATGTATGTATGTATGTATGTATGTATGTATGTATGTATGTATGTATGTATGTATGTATGTATGTATGTATGTATGTATGTATGTATGTATGTATGTATGTATGTATGTATGTATGTATGTATGTATGTATGTATGTATGTATGTATGTATGTATGTATGTATGTATGTATGTATGTATGTATGTATGTATGTATGTATGTATGTATGTATGTATGTATGTATGTATGTATGTATGTATGTATGTATGTATGTATGTATGTATGTATGTATGTATGTATGTATGTATGTATGTATGTATGTATGTATGTATGTATGTATGTATGTATGTATGTATGTATGTATGTATGTATGTATGTATGTATGTATGTATGTATGTATGTATGTATGTATGTATGTATGTATGTGATTTAGTCCATGTATTTGCATCCGAGCATGATCATGATAATGGACCACCAAGTCCCAATCACTCGTATAACAGAACAACGATACCAATCGATAGTTGGGTCCATAATAAGTATACAAAACGTGGAAGATATAACAAAGAAATATATCAATCAACGAAAATATAAATATTATTTATACTTCCAACTCTTGATTTGCCTTATCACAACGGTCTAAGATAAAAAGGAGTTTGTTAGACTTTACAGCTGAAAAAGATACCAGATATTATTATTATTATTATTATTTTGTGATATATGCTAAGATACCATTGAATAAGAACATTTTTAAAACAAAATTAATTCGTATTAAAGTAAATTTAGTTTAATTGAAAGTTTAAAATTAAAATAATGATTTTTGTTGAAAAATATAGTATTTGGAAAACATATACCTATACTCTGAGATATTTCAAATTTGGCACGTGGTCAAAGACAAAACATGTTAGAAAAAGTTATATAACACTATATATTATGTTATAATTAGCAGCTAATTAATTGAAAGTAATTAGATGATTAAATGTCTCATATATGGATGGTGCTTGACATTACAAGAAAATGTTAATTATAATAGTAGAGTTTGGGGGTTTACATGTAATTACTTTTTTTTTTGGGTGTGCCCCTTTGTTAAAAAAAAAATGGGTTTCAAATTTAGTTCCGTTTGGTTTTTATCAAAGTGGCGACAAGAATCATACAAAGATCATGTCCAAAAAGCCAAACAAAAAAGAGAATCTAAAAAGCAAAATAAAAAGATTAAAAATATTTTAATAATAAAATATCATAAAAAAATATAAATAAATAAATAATCAAATAAAAAAATATATCACTTAAAAATTTTATAATAATATATAAAATTTCAATTCTTCATACGCGTATATACATAGCATCACAAATGTCGTCCACTTCATACAATATTAATTATATGAAAGTTCGATTTTTATACAATATTTACAAAACTTAATTTACATGTTTTCAATGTATAAAAGTTAACTTCAACAAAAAAAATTAATTTAAACAATATTCATTTGTACAAAATGCAAGTTTTAATCACAAACTCGAACTTCTATACTTATCTCTATTTTTTCTTTTTATTTATTATTATTATTATTATTATTATTATTATTATTATTATTATTATTATTATTATTATTATAGAGTTTGGGGGTTTACATGTAATTACTTTTTTTTTTGGGTGTGCCCCTTTGTTAAAAAAAAAATGGGTTTCAAATTTAGTTCCGTTTGGTTTTTATCAAAGTGGCGACAAGAATCATACAAAGATCATGTCCAAAAAGCCAAACAAAAAAGAGAATCTAAAAAGCAAAATAAAAAGATTAAAAATATTTTAATAATAAAATATCATAAAAAAATATAAATAAATAAATAATCAAATAAAAAAATATATCACTTAAAAATTTTATAATAATATATAAAATTTCAATTCTTCATACGCGTATATACATAGCATCACAAATGTCGTCCACTTCATACAATATTAATTATATGAAAGTTCGATTTTTATACAATATTTACAAAACTTAATTTACATGTTTTCAATGTATAAAAGTTAACTTCAACAAAAAAAATTAATTTAAACAATATTCATTTGTACAAAATGCAAGTTTTAATCACAAACTCGAACTTCTATTTCTATCTTTATTTTTTCTTTTTATTTATTATTATTATTATTATTATTATTATTATTATTATTATTATTATTATTATTATTATTATTATTATGTCAGCCGCCATAATTGCGTCTACGAAACAACTAATTTATTTGGAGAAGGCATCTAAAGTATGATAATTTATTATCACTAAATAGATGTAATTTTGATATTTATTTGACATGCAATTAACCTATTTCAAAAATACACAGATACACACATGTTTCTATATAATATGTTTAAATTGTTTGTGGTTAAACGTAATTATTCTGTCTCATTGTTACTATGCCCTTAATTTAATAGTTGTTATTTAAAATGATATTAGCCATATATATATATATATATATTTTATGTAAATCAGATTAATTTTGGGGAATTCAGTTTCGTTTTCGCGTGAGTTTCTTTTGTTGTCTCATATGTTTCGTGGATTCAGTATCAATATCATGATGTTGATGTTGGAATCTTTGTTATTTCTAAGTTCTACATAATTATTAAAAAAAAAACACCGACAATAATAATTAATTTAATTCCAAATAGACTTATTTATTGTTAATTTAATTCGATTTTATATACCAAAATTAAAATACCAACCAACCAACTATTATACCATCAAACTCCTCGTGAGTGAACGGTCTCCATCCTGAAAATTTTAAGCCAATAAATAAATATTGCGACTCTTAATTTTTTTAATCTGATAAATGATATTTTAATTTGTTCTCGTTAGCTTTAGCCGGACAGGAAAAAAAAAGGAAAGATATCGTTTGAAATAAACCTCGTACTTATCCAAAGGCTTGTACTTTAATTTAATTCCACGAATTTTAAGGTGCAATTTTTAAGTAATTTATTATACAAATACATATTTATATAATATATTTAGTTTTTTTGTTCAATATTGTTAATGGGAAATTATTCATCGTCCAGGTCGGGGCTCCCTCCTGTAATTACGGTGTTTCACGAGCCAGCATGCTAACACATATCTCTAATTATTACCAAAAGGAGCAATAATTACTAATGATGGTATCACATAATGATTTTTTTTTTCCATCGTTTTTATTAAATGCGAGATATGATCAAATTATTTCTTTATATTCAACTCAAACCTGATTAATATTATCTAATTCTTCCAAGATATAATTCTCGATCTATAGAGTATTTATGTTATTTGGACCATCATGCATAAACATACCCACCCTTTTTAATAAACTTTTGCTTTCACATAAATTTATATATATATATATAAATATATATACATAAATATATATAAATACCCAAGTCCATTCGTCTCCATGAACCAAAGAAAAAAAAAAGAAGCGAAGATCCAAAAAAATGAAAACCTTATCCCAAACCCCGATCTTTGCTCTTCTTGTTCTTCTTCCTGTTCTTATCCAAGTCTCCAACACTTCAGCCACAGACCAAACCACAAACTCAAACCAAACCATGAATTCAAACCAAACAGACATAGATTACATCAAAACCTCATGCAATGTAACGCTGTATCAAACCCTATGCTGCACCTCTCTATACCCTTACGCCTCTTTGATCGATTCAAACCCCGAAAAACTCGCAAACACCGCCCTCAATCTCACCCTATCCGAGACCAAATCCGCCCAAAAATTCGTCAAGTTCATCTCCCGTCACCGCCAAGGGAGCTTCACGCCAAGAGAAGCTGCGGCCATGGAGGATTGCATGGAAGAGATGAGTGATTCGGTCTACGAGCTCAAAGACTCTGTTAACGAGTTGAAGACAATTAACTACTCGAGTTTCGAGATGGTTATGTCGGACGTTCAGACATGGGTGAGCGCTGCCCTAACGGACGAGGATACTTGCATGGAAGGTTTCGAAGAAGGCGGAGGAGAAGCAAGGACTGAGATTAAAGAATTGGTACGGAAACACATCGATAGGGTTGCTTGTATGACGAGCAATGCCCTCGCTCTCATCAATATGTATGCGTCTATACACCGAGACTAATGTTTATACCATACTATAGTTTACATGATTATCATCAATTTCCTAATAATAAAACGGTCTAGGTTACGAAATCTACCGTACAAAAGCATATTTTTGTGAACAATTTTTATGTATGTTCATCCTATACGGTTCGTTATTTCAGTTTATTGTTGGAGATTTATGCTGTAAAAATTTGTAATAAGATTTTAGATGACAGGGATGTGGATATGTTGTAGTTATATAATAAGATATACACGAATGTATGGAGGTGCCGTGTTTGTTTGTTTCCAAAGTGTTGAGCAGCTAATCCACGTTGTCCACTTGTTGGTCGGATTTTATTTATTTATTTATTAATTAAAAAAACAAATACTTGTTCTTTTGGGCCTTATATGGGCCTATCCCTTTCTGCACACTTAATGGGCCTTGATCTATTGAGTCCACTTAATAGGTTTTTCATGTTTCTTTCTCAGCCATCCATTCAACGTAACCATCAGGCAATATATCTGGTATACCCTTTGACTGCTATTCCAACTTCTACTACTACCCTTGAAACAAAAAATTGAAAAAAAAAGACTACTTTTCATGCCAAATGACACAAAAAACCCTAAACATTTATGAATAGACCAAAAAACCTGAAAAAATTTGAAAAAAAAAAATGAAAGAAAAAAAAAATAAAGACGCAACGTCTCTCTCTCTCTTCAGTCGCGTCTTCTCCCTCTCTCTCCTCACTCACGTTTCAGCACTCTCTCTCTCTCCTATAACTTGCAATTTTCCTCAGTTTCTTCACTCCCATAACGATTTGCGCCGAATCGTTCCAATCTTTGTGCCCCAAATTTCATTTTCTCTCAGCGCGTTCTCTTTGGGAAGACAGAAGAAGCAACGTCCGACTGCAAAAAAATGACAAGTTCTGGGTCTTCGTCACAATCCTCGAGCGAAAGTGAGAGCCGTATGGAGATTTCGGAATTAGATGGACACAAGGTAAGTTAGAATCACATTTCTTTGCAAATTTTGGAGTTAGATGAACACAGTTGTTGTTCGATTGAAGTGTGGGTTGGGAAATTTGAAGGATAGAACATTAGGGTTTTGGGCAATTTTGAAATTTGGGGATTTGGAAATAGAATTTTGGTTTGAGACTTTATGGTTAAAATCGAGTGTGATGGTTGAGTTTCGGTCACAATGGATGAGTTTAAGTCAAGTAAAAGAAGTGACATAGGACACAACACGGTATGGGTCGGATTGTCATGAGGAATCGGATGACCTAAGGATTCAAATGCTATGGTCTCACGGTCACAGTCACAAAGTCACAGTGTCACATGATTGTATAGTCACTAGGTCACAGTCTCAAAGGTCTCAGTGTCACATGTTTATATAATCACAAGGTCACAGTCTGAAAGGTCACAATATTTGATGTTTTGCAGGCGCCGTATATCTACAAACTTGATCAAATTCAGTTTTGCCCGAAGATAAATACGAGATGTTATCCGGCTCAGACACTGAAGAAGCTGAAAGACCTACTAACAAACGAGGAATGGATGTACTTTAGCAAAGAGTCACAGTTTCAGCATCTGTTTCACACCAAATTCGAAAAGACACTGAAGATGGCACCTGCTGCATTCCTCATCAACCACGCAGTGTTGCTCGAGGATGATTGTGAGCTATAGTTTGTTATCAATGGAGTGCCCATCAGGTACTCCATCGTGGAACACGCCTTGATATCAGGATTGAAATGCGGTGAATATCCACCAGGGTGGGAGTACAAAAGGAAAGACAAGTTCAGACTGAAGATGTTTGAGAATCGGAAAGTGTCTAAGCAAAACGTTCTTAGACAACTTGAGAAGACGCCACTCGATAAGGTTGCTGATCGGAAGAAATTGGCCATCGTGATGATACTCGGAGGGATTCTGGACCATGGCACCACAGAAGATAGTATCAACAATGATTTGGTGGACATGGTGAATGATTTGGAGTTCTGCGAAAGGTTTCCATGGGGACGATATACATTTGAAAAGATCAATGAGCAGATACGGAAAAGTTTTGCGAGTGGCACTCCGAAGGAAAAATGGCACTGTCGGGGATTTATAATACCCCTTATGGTAAATATTTTTTGTTTAATGGATTATTTTAGAGTTGCCATTATATATGTTACTGTGATTTGAGGGTTTGTTTGTTGTGTTATAATGTTTAAACAATATTTTACAGTTGCTTCCATTCGAATGTATATCCGGCTTGGGTTGCAATGGGTGGTATAAAGATGTTGAAGAAGCAGATTCGGGGTGTCCTAGAATGTGCAAGAAGTCCGTGAAGGCAAACGTCCGCTGGACCTTTGGTAATGTCATAAAAAAGATTGGAAAGAAATCAGAGGTACGCCTAAATCACAATATACAATAATCACATGGTCACATAATCACATGGTCACATAATCATATAATTACATAGTCACATAGTCACATGGTCACATGGTCACATGGTCACATGGTCACATGGTCACATGGTCACATGGTCACAGAATCACATGGTCACAGAATCACATGGTCAGATGGTCACATGGTCACGTAATCACATGGTCACATAATCATATAATTACATAGTCACATGGTCACAGAATCACATGGTCACATGGTCACATGGTCAGATGGTCACATGGTCACGTAATCACATGGTTACATAATCATATAATTACATAGTCACATGGTCACATGGTCACATGGTCACATGGTCACGTGGTCACATGATTCAGAATGAATACTTATAGTAACATTGAATCACATTTGTTTTCAAGGTATTAAAAGCATACTGCAGATAGAAAGCGGTGAAGAATCACTTCTTTTTGATTTGGAAGGGTATGAAGGGAGTAAAGATGCAAAGGTTCAATTTTGGATGCAACATCTGAAAAAGAACCCGGAAAGCATATGTTGGAAGAAGAGTCGCGATGCAGAGTTGCATTGCAGAAAGTCATTGGAGACGAAAAGGAAGGGTAAGCGCAAAGTATTGATAGACGATGATTCAGAGGAAGTAGATGAGAAAGAAGATGAAGAAGAAGAAGTACAAGAACGAGAGCAGCAGCAACGACGACAACAACAACAACAACAACAACAACAACAACAACAACAACAACAACAACAACAGAGGGCTTTTCGTCATGGAGTAACGGGGCTGTCACATATTGAAGCATTGAAGGAATATATACAGCTGGAAATAAAAGCGTCTGAGAGTCGAATCATCGATTCTGTTGGGGATATAGTTCGACGGCTTTTCAAGGACGCTGGGTTCCTTTTTGATCCAGCTACGAAGAATCCAACAGAGCCCATAATTTTGAGGACAAGTCCGATAGATCTGGACAATGTGAGGATGAGCCCAACCTTCAAAGAACCAGAGTATGCAGAAGCAAAACCGACAAGTCCGATAAATTCTGTTGGGACTGATGAATATTATGATAAGGCAGAGGAAGAAGACTTTATATTGCAGTCTCGAGATGGGACTCCTATGGCTGCCTCGCCCAAGAATGCACATAAAGGAGAAGGGTGTTCGGGACTTGACACAATTGTGGCTACTATTACTGCACAAGTAGGAAGTAAGTACTGGAATAAAGTTTCAGTCACAATGTAATTAGGTCACATGGTCACAGAATTTAATTTGATTGTATTCACTATTTTTTGTTTAGGCGATGGTGATAAGGATAAAGGTCACGATGATAATGATGATGGTGTTGGAGATGAAGAAGAAGATGATGGGGATGATGAAGAAGATGATGATGGGGATGATGAAGAAGATGATGATGGGGATGATGATGGGGATGATGAAGAAGATGATGATAAAGATGATGATAAAGATGATGATCAAGATGATGATCAAGATGATGATAAAGCCAATGAGGATGATGTAATGTCTGAAAAACCTAAGGAAGAGGTAGTGACGCAACCTGAAGCAGAAGTTATCCCCCCAACACCATTGAAAAGGAGTAAAAGGAAAGTTGCTGATGGTCCGACCAAGAGAAGTCCCTACGTCGATCCAGTATCAAGTGGCCCCCCTGCAAAAAGAACCCGATCCCATGCATACCCGGGGAGAGGAAAAGGTAGGGGTAAAGTCACCATTAATACGAGCCAGAAGGAAGTTGAAGTTGCTGAGGTCGCTGAGGATTCAACCGAGAAAGACGTTGTTAGTGAAAAGGAGTATGTGTGGAATCCTGAGCGCATTCACAGTAGTGGTAAGTTCCTTATCCGGAATCAAACTTTTGTTGAATGCGATGGACCAAGGGCTACATCTCTATGGGAATTTATGAAGAAGCCAGAAGAAAAAAGATTGTGGAAGTCAAGGTTGAATGTTGAGCGGGAACCAAGTTTTTGGGAGACGCTTTTGGAAGTCGGACTTTGGCTCACAGATATTGTAAGTGTACTCGGTCACACAATCACAATCACATAGTCACACAATCACAGAGTCACGTGGTCACACGATCACGGTCTCATGGTCACAATGTCACATGGTCACAAAATCTCAAGATTTAATGTTGATTGTATTTACTGACATGTATTGTTTTATTCTGTAGCACATGGATGAGGCGATGTACGAACTCCGAACCCGCGTTATAAAGAATCCCGTGACCTTCATTGGATTCAATTACTTGGTGTGTGACACCATGTTTGTTGAGTTAATCAATACATGGGCCGAATCGGGAGATATGACAACTGTGGGCGATCTACAGCCATACTTCAACGGAAGGCTTCCAATTGGCTGTGCAGGGACGCCGTTGATCAGCTACGAGGGATTCGTGAGTGTGCTTAATGTTCTCGGATTTGGCAATGATGAAATCAGCTGCAATTGGATTGCCATTAAAGTGGATTTCAGTGAGAAAACTCTGGAAATCTACGATTGTCAAGCCAGACTGCAGGAAAAAGCGAAAGAGGCAGTTCAAACACTCTGCCATGCCGTTCCGAAGTTGTGTTGCCTTGCTGGGTCGGAAGCTTTCGCTGATGGAGATGTATTGGACATTGAGTATGTGCAGGACGTACCCCAAAACAATGGGGAAGAATGCGGGGTTTTCGCAGTGAAGTACATCGAAGCCATTTGCCTTGCCAAAGAGCATATGCTATTACCGTTGATATGCAATGACAATGTCACGCTGATCCGTGAACAACTAGCAGCAGCAATATTCGCTAATGGCAAGCCTCAAAGGTTTAGGAAGAAGAGAGAGTGATTTCGGTCTAAACCGTTTTTACGTTTATGTTGTTCTGAACACTTTTTAAGACTACTTTTGTTTGTATTTATTAGTATTTATGTTTGTTTTAATTAAGTTGGAAAAAAATGTCGGATTCTTAATGTTTGTATAGAAAATTATAGGGTTAAAATTTAATAGATGAAAATTTGGGGTTAAAATTTGATAGGAAGAAAAATATAGGGTTAAAATTTGGGAGGGACTTTTAGGGTTAAAATTTGGGAGGGAAAATAATCTGGGACCCACAAAACACAAAAAACTGGCGAATTCTGACTATTTTTTCGTATGGGTCCCACAACAGATTTCGGTCACAATGGGTCACAGTCGGTCACAACCGGTCACAACCTTCGATTCATGCGATTTTTGTCAATTTAATCAGTTTACAACGTCACACATCCCTCATAAGCCTATTTTATATTGTTTTGAACAATAAAATATGGGTTTGATGATATTTTGGTTTCAAAGTAGGTATTCCAAATGTGTTCCTATATGTTTCATATTGTTTTATGAGTGATTTTGGCAAAATTGATATATTTCTTCTACAAACCCATTATAATAAATTTAAATTTTGGTTGTAACACTATATATTTGATATATACACTCTGATAAACCATCTCCAAGCTTTAAAATCCAAGTTTGGTTTATATTTATCAACATATTTCGGTCACGGGTCACAGTCGGTCACAATGGTCACATAGTGCAAAATTGCACTTCGGTTACATGGTCACATGCCGGTCACAATGGTCACAACGTTATCACATGTGAGTCAATTCATATAGTGTCTAACTTAAACCAGATATATGTCAAAATTCATCTTCAATAATACATATTTATTATGGTACAAACACAATATTATATATCATTACATTATACACACACATTACAATATCATCAACCAAAGTTCTTTGACATTATTGTACAAATGTCTTGCAAATACCTCATAATACCAATACAACACATAACAATTATTATACAGATTTTCAACATTCTCGATGTTTTTCACTCCAAAATAGTTGTTCTCTCTGACATTGCCGATGTTGATGTTTCCGCTACACATTTGATTCTCTTCCGTGCTTCTCCAGGACCAGGATACCGATTTTGTTTAGGCCTCCCACATTGGTGTTTCTCATCCATTATAGGAGGCATAACCACAAGATTTGCAACATTCGGGTCATCGATAATCCATTCACAGCAATCGGGGACCGGATACACGGTTTCCTGATAGGCAAGACGCCATGCCTCCCGTGTATAGTATGGAGAACACAAGTCTGGTATAACATTCGCTTTACCAACCTTATGAAGTGCTGCAACTGCATGACTGCATGGGATCTTATCGATATCAAACACCCT
>NW_010965019.1:1554711-1555707 GCF_000463585.1 Tarenaya hassleriana
ATGGTCACATGGTCACATGGTCACATGGTCACATGGTCACATGGTCACATGGTCACATGGTCACATGGTCACATGGTCACATGGTCACATGGTCACACGGTCACATGTTTCAGAATAATCACAATTTTAGATTAGGTAATAATGGTTAAAAAAAACCTCGTACCTGTCCTTCATATCATTAAACAGGTCTTCAAATTCGTTCAACGTATAAGCTTCCGCGCATTTGAAGAACCGTTCGGCAACGGTATCACCTCTCGAACTTTTTCTTCCCATGCCTTTGTTAACCTTGACTTTCAAATTTTGTGCTATATGTCTCGCACAAAATCCGTGCCCTGCTTCTTTGTACACTTCGCTGACGGCTTTTATTATACTCCTATGTCGATCAGAAATCACAACAACATCAGGTCCATCTGGGATTGCCTTTATTAACATTTTCATAAACCATCATGTAATTCCATCCTCTTACCGCTGCACCCAATGCGAAGAAGAGATATTTGAAACTTTTGCCATCTTTGTCCAACTCAAGACCGACAATCGTTCCGGGATTTCTCTTTTGCAACATGTGCAACCACCCAGGAAGCTTTCTGAAATGCTCAGCAGGATCACCTCGAATCTCACTTTCAGCTTTGTGTTTGCCTCGTAATGCCGTCAAATATGTTACGGTTGTACCGTACTTGGCTTTTACCCTGTCTACAATTTCATGGGCTGAAGGGGTACTATCAAGTTTACCGGGAAATTCTTCCTTCAAATAATCACGAACCAATTTCTTTGTACCCCTCAAAGCTTCGCTTGTTTCAGATACGGGTTTGCAGCTATGCATGGGATTGTGTTTTCTTACACTCCAACGCTCCGAGTTTAAAATCAATGCCGTCCGCAACTTCCAATTACAGCCCGATTCAGCAAATTTGCATCTTATTTCCCACAACTTTTTATCGGACTTCAGTGTACTGTAACGAAAACGACCCATAGCTGCACCCTTGCGAACAAATTCTTGTG
>NW_010965019.1:1556409-1569345 GCF_000463585.1 Tarenaya hassleriana
ATATTTGGTAAATAGCTCAGCTTGATCTCTACTTTATCTTTATCCACCTTCATCTCCGAACATAACTCTCGAACAAGTTCACTGTATGTCATCTCCAAGGGGGGACAAAAGAATAACAATCTTTGGTTTTCCATAACCCTTCCTTCCCATTCATATTCCCCATTCTTATTCTGTATCCAGACCATGTGACCATGTGACCATGTGACCATGTGACCATGTGGCCATGTGACCATGTGACCATGTGACCATGTGACCATGTGACCATGTGACTCTGTTCCTATTGTCACCCATGTGACTGGTTTTCCTAATGACTCATGAACCATGTGACCAAGTGACCCTGTAATAGTGTGACCGCGTGACCACTTCACCATACAACCCCTAATCTATTTGTATGATGCACATTGTGACCATTGTATCATGTTTCTATAATCACTCATATAAGTGTTGTGCACATTGTGATCATTGTGACCCATATACCCATGTTGACATTCATGACAATTAACCTGTGTGACCCGTGACACAGAACGATGCTCGGAATGCATCCAAAATGCAGATCTGATACAGATCTTTGTTTACAAACGACACAACTACAGAAAACACAACAATTGGAAGAAAAAAAAACGCAACAACCATCAATGTGTATAAAAAAAACTGAGATTTCGACACAAACTTACCTATTTCCACTTTCGTCACTGATTTCGCCTTGATTGGCCCGTGATTTTGTCCAAATTCGACAAATTTTGAAGACAAAATAGCTAAATGAGGAGGAGAGAGAAAACGCAGTAGAGAGAGAGAGCTTAGTCGACAATGGCGAGAGGAGGAGAGAGAAATCGTTTCTGAAGAAAGAGAAACCCTAAAAAAAAGGGTGTTTTTTTTATTTTTTTAATTTATTCTAAAGGGTATTTGTGTAATTTGTGAATGAAAGGGGTAAATTAGAAGTTGAAATTTTTTTTTTTCAAGAGAAGGGTAGCACTAGAAGTCCTTGTAGCACATTGAGGGTAATTTGGAAGTTCCCCCTAACCATCATCATGATCATCACCAACATCATCAATAATAATATTTGTTGTTAATAGAATAGAATTGCACCAGTTAATATTAAAAATTTTAGAATAATCTCGTAATAAATTTTTGAGACAGATATGTATTCTTTTAATCTTTTAAGATTAAAAAAAATTCTTTATATGATGGATAATAGTGATAAATTTCTAACTCAAAACTATTAATTAGTTATAATTTGGTTTCCATTTTATTTTATCCCAATAAATATAACAATAAGAATCTAAAATGTATGAAATTAAACCAAATTATGGATCTAAGCCTCTAGTGCATTCAGAGGCTTGCGTTCTACATTACGTGGTTCAATGGAGGTCATCATTCTCGCGCGGGGATCAAAACGATCCACTTCGGCAAATGGAAAATTCAATAATTTTATAAGCCATTAAAAAGAAGAAGAAGAAATATTAAATATTATTGAATAATAAATAAATAATATGTTTATTTATGTACGGCTAAGAAGCAAACAAACCCAAAGCTTAGGCCCATGGCTTCGTTATCTCCAACACCTCACAAAGCAAAAAACTTTAAAAGAGTGACGACGAAGTGACAGGAGGAGGAGGGAGAGACCTTGCCGGAGAATCAACCGGGAAAAATGGCGGCGGATGCTATGAGAGTTACGACTCCGAGTTCCGGTTCTGTCGTTTGTAATATTAATGGATCACAGACGTGACCTGTTCTTCTTCGTCTGTCTCATCGCGGTCGGTTTCTGGGTCTTCCTCCTCGAACTTCTTCTTCTTCTTCTTCTTCGATTTTCTCTTCTGCTTCTGAGCATATGGGGAGTATTCGTTTCGGGTTGGATTCGTCGTCGAACGTGTGCCGCCATGGACAGAGCTCCAGGAGAAAATAGTTCTCTGTTCTCGCCATGGCTGATGGTTAGTCATTCTCTGCCTCTCTCACTTGTTTATAAGCCAAGGAGAAAGAATATTTTTGTTATTGTAAATTCTACAAGAATACACATATATATACTACTCCTAAGAACATTCTAGTACATGATAATAATGATACATAATAAAACTTTAGTCTAACATAAAATAAATAGTTTGTAAAATCTAGAAACAATTACCAAGCCTTGAACACACATTTCTAAATAAGCAAAAACTAGGAACAAATGAATGCTCCAATAATATCCTCTAACATGCCCCCGCAAGATCGGGCACGAGAGAGAGACCGATCTTGGTACGAAGCAGTTCAAACCGAGTCTTCGGTAGAGCGTTGGTCAGAGCGTCGGCGAGCTGATCATCCGAAGATACATGGACGACGCGAAGTTTCTCAGCTTGGACGAGACCACGAATAAAATGGTAGTCAATGGCGACGTGTTTCATTCTTGAATGAAAGACCGGATTGGCCGAGAGGTAAGTAGCACCCACATTATCGCAGTAGATAACAGGACAGGTTGGCGAAGAAAATCCAAGTTCAGATAGCAACGAGGCAATCCATTGGACTTCAGAGGCAGTGGTCGAGACGGACTTGTACTCAGCTTCCGTGGAGGATTTCGCTGCAAAACGCTGCTTTTTGGAGGACCAAGAAACAAGATGACGACCCAAGTAAACAATGTTGGCACCGGTGGATCCGAAATCATCACGATCTCCGCCCCAATCGGTATCAGAGAAGGCATGAAGAGTTGTGGAATTCGAACATGAGAAGAAGAGACCCATGTTTCGAGTGCCACCAACATACCGAAGTATCCGTTTAACTGCCTGCCAATGGTCCGAGGTAGGAGAGTGCATATACTGAGAGAGTTTATTAACGGCATATGCGATATCCGGACGTGTGAAGAGAAGATATTGCAAGCTGCCGAGGATTTGCCGATATGCAGATGGATCAGCTAAAGGAGAGCCAGATTTGCTGGAGAGGATAGTGGTTGAAGCTAAGGGCGTCGGAACGGGTTTCGCAGCATCCATATTATGACGGGATAAAACATCTGATGCGTAGCGGCGTTGAGTAAGATGGAGACCATGGGCTGTGCGAGTGACCTCGACACCAAGGAAGTACGAGAGATCACCGAGGTCTTTGAGAGAAAACCGAGCTGCAAGATGAGCAATAAAGGACTGGACAGCCACCGCATCATTCCCGGTAACAATGATATCGTCGACATAGACGAGAAGATAAATGATGGTGCTGCCTTGACGGAGAATGAATAACGATGAGTCTGACAGAGAGCTGATAAAACCCGAATGAAGCAAGAATTGATGGAGTTCGTGAAACCAGGCCCGAGGAGCCTGTTTGAGCCCATATAATGCCTTGTGAAGTTTACAGACAAACGAAGGACGATCACGATCAATAAACCCAGCCGGTTGTACCATGAACACATCATCATGGAGAGTACCTTGAAGAAAAGCATTATTAACGTCGAGTTGACGTAGAGGCCAGCCACGGGAGACAGCGATGCTGAGAATGACTCGGATGGTGGCATGCTTAACCACGGGATTGAAAGTCTCGGTGAAGTCAACACCGGGACGTTGATGAAAACCTTTAGCGACCAACCGAGCTTTGAACCTGCCAATAGAGCCGTCAGAATTTCGTTTAGTGCGAAATACCCACTTACATCCCACAACATTATAGGCCGGATTAGGAGGAACGAGACTCCACGTTCCATTCCGGACTAGTGCGTTGAACTCTTCAGACATGGCGGAGCGCCATCGAGAATCTTTCATAGCATGCGATACACAAGTGGGTTCAGTTTCGAGGGAAGGTGAAAGAGAGGTTGAGAGGGACACTTTTTGGTTTGGTTTAAAAATCTGGTTTTTGGATCTGGTTGTCATCGGGTGAAGGTTAGTGAGAGATGAAGAAGAAGGAAGAGATGGTTGGTTAACAATAGGTATAGGAGAAGGTTCTTGGGACGGTATATCAGGAGGTGAAGCAGAGGGGAAGTTTGACGGTTGAGACGAGGATAAAGGTTGGGTAGGATTGGTCGGAGAAGCAACAGGGGCAGGTGCTTGTGACGGCAGAGTAGGAGTGGGCCAACACGGAATGAGAGAAGAGGACGACAGAACATGGGAGGACGCAAGAGGAGATGAATCAGAACCAGAAGACTCAGAGAACAAACGAGAAAACGGAATTTCTGACTCGACAAATGTAACATGACGAGAGACAAAAATGCGTGAGGAAGAAACATGGAGACAAAGAAATGCACTCTGCGAAAGAGAGTAGCCGACAAAAACGCAAGGAGAGGACCGAGACTGAAGTTTATGAGATGAGTAAGGACGGAGCTAAGGAAAACAGAGACAACCGAAAACACGGAGTTTAGAGTAGTTCGGGGAAACGTTATATATGGCCTCAAAGGGAGAACGAAATGAGAGGACAGAAGTTGGCAGCCGATTGATAAGATACACGGCAGCCGAAAATGCAAGAGTCCAATATGTAGAAGGGATTGATGAGTGAGTTAAGAGCGTGAGTCCGGTTTCCACGATATGGCGATGTTTCCGTTCGGAAATGCCATTGTGTTCCGGAGTATGAGGAGGTGTTGTATAATGAGAGATTCCATTGACAGAGAGATAGTTTTTAAGAGCAACATATTCTCCGCCGTTATCAGAATAAAGAGACATAAGGTTGGACTGAAACCGGGTCTCAACAAGGGACTTGAATCTGATAAAGATATCAGAAACATGAGATTTACGTTTTAGGGGGTAGAGCCAGGTGTAGCGGGTGAAATGATCAACGAAGACAACATAATATTTATACCCGTCGAAAGATTCAATAGGAGACATCCATACATCCGAGAAAACGACTTCAAGAGGACGGGAAGACAGAACAGAGGAAGAGAAAAATGGTAATTTATGATTTTATTGATAGAGCATGACTCACAATGGAAAGATAGACTCGAAGACGAAGACGAAGGCAAGGAAAGACGACACAAAACTTTATTAAGAATTTCAATCGAAGGATGACCAAGCCTGGAATGCCAAGCACATACCGTCGATTTGACACTGGAAAATGTGGAAACAGAGGACAAAGAAGGAGACGAAAGAGTTGGCCACTCATACACGCCGTTACGGAGCTTTCCTTGGGCTAGGATTGCCCCCGTTGTTCGATCCTTGACCTGAAAAGAGTGGGAGAAAAATTCAACAGAGACATTATTAGAGCGACAAAGTTGATGAATGGAAACAAGATTTTTATGAATTGCAGGAACAAGCAAAACATTATGGAGAGAAAGAGGTCGAGAAGGGGTAAGAAGGTGAGTGAAACCCGAGTGTGTGATCGCGAGGCCAGAACCATCCCCGACAACAACTTCGTCGGTGCCTGAATAAGGAGAGTGCAACGAGAGATTGTCAAAATCAGCAGTAATGTGGTGGGATGCGCCAGAGTCCAAGATCCATGACTGAGAAGCAGAGCCGGATAGAGCAGCTGTGTTGGCGTTGGGTTGCCAGGAAGACCGGCGAGAATCAAATGACAATGGAGAAGGCAATATACCAGGCTGAGATCGGAGAAGGCGGCAAAAGCGAGCGCTGTGGCCTTGAGTACCACAAAGCTGGCATTTACCGAGATAGCCACGGCCCGAGGAAGAGCGAGAGCCACGAGGTTCATATGGAGGGCGAGAGTTGCCGCGCCAGGGGGAGCGAGGCTTGTGTTGGGCAACAGTTGCCGTGACAGGAAAATCTGAAGTGATAGATTGTGAGGTAGAGATGTCAGCTTCGTGATTCAACAGCTTCTCGTGAAGCTCAATGAAGGACATGGGTGAGTCCTTAGCGTGGACAACATCCTTGACAGGTTTGAAATCATCACCGAGACCAGCAAGGATGAAATCAAGTAGATCTTCGTGGTCCAAGGGTTTGCCGAGAAGAGAAAGTTCATCCGCTTTCACTTTATAGAAGTGCATATATTCATCAATGCTTTTGGTGCCTTTGGTGAAGCGACGGAGTTGATCCTTGATTTGTTTGAGATGTCCGCGGCTTGATCGACCGTACGTAGTGGCAAGAGTTTGCCAAGCATCACCAGAGGAAGCGGCAGAGGCAATCAGTGCCTGACATGAAGGAGAGACCGAGCCAAGAAGAGCAGAAAATACCAGACGATCTTGGCGGAACCAAGGACCATACTTGGGATTGGCAGTGACCGCATTATCAACAGAGAGTGTGGCCGGTTGATTGTTTGCGGGATCCAGAAAGCAGTCGAGGTTGTACCCCTGCAGAAGAGCTCGGATTTGCACGCTCCACGTGATGTAGTTCATGGCCGTGAGCTTAGACACGTTGGAGACATTGATATTGAGAAGAGGATGGGCAGTGCTGCTAGAATCATAGGGGAAAACGGTATCGCTCGGAATGTCAGAGGTGGTGGAAGAAGAGTTTTCAACAGCCATGATCGAATGTAAGAAGAAGAACGAGGAAGGTGGCGGTAGGGTTTGGGAAAGAAAAAAAAAACGTCGGTTAGACGATTTCTAGCTCTGATACCATATAAACCAAGGAGAAAGAATATTTTTGTTATTGTAAATTCTACAAGAATACACATATATATACTACTCCTAAGAACATTCTAGTACATGATAATAATGATACATAATAAAACTTTAGTCTAACATAAAATAAATAGTTTGTAAAATCTAGAAACAATTACCAAGCCTTGAACACACATTTCTAAATAAGCAAAAACTAGGAACAAATGAATGCTCCAATAATATCCTCTAACATTGTTTGCCCCCTTTTCATACCCTAATTTCAATTTATGTTTTGAATTTTGCATTCGATTTGCCTGTAGGAAATTGATTGATCTCTTGCATCCATGACCCAATAAACCATACAAGCCCCAAGTCCACGGGTTACTTCTGGATGCTGGTTACATGTGAAACTGTCGATTTCAGAGTCGACATGTTCTAATATTTTCCCCGCATCAAAGATCTTTTCGTTCTTCTGTTACATCAAACCTAAGTAATTGTTCGATCCTCGATGTTAGTTCTTAATCGATCCAGAACATGGTTTCATGGGCCGAGTCTGTTGTTTTCTGTTTTGTCTCTTCAGAGGCAAAACGCTCAGTTCCACTCAAAGATTACCGAAACATCGGGATTATGGCTCACATCGAAGCCGGAAAAACGACAACAACGGAGAGAATTCTATATTACACGGGAAGGAAGAAGCTACAAGATCGGGGAGATGCACGAGGTAACCGTTGAAATTGAAACAAATATGGATAATTGATATGATTGATAATAATTAAAGGTATAATATCAATTAAAAATAAACTATATATCGTATCAATTATATTTTACCTATCGTATCTTTACTCCTTATTTCTTTCAATAACTTTTTCTATAAGTGTATGGATTATTTTCAATGTAATAAGAAGAAGAGGTGTAGCAATAAAAGTATTTTCATTCTTTTATCTTTTGTCATTCTTTCTAATTTAATTTCCGCATTTTATTTTTCAATATGGTATCAAAGTAGCGTTACGATCTAAACTATATGTTTTTTTTTATTTTCTAATCTTTTCTTTC
Organism: Tarenaya hassleriana; assembly: GCF_000463585.1. NCBI lineage: Eukaryota > Viridiplantae > Streptophyta > Magnoliopsida > Brassicales > Cleomaceae > Tarenaya > Tarenaya hassleriana. The sequence continues at coordinate 1,563,887 of NW_010965019.1, forward strand.
TTTTGCGTTTTGGATGTTCATATATCCAAATCGTTGAAAGTGGAGTAAAAAAATCAGTTTCAAACGATGTGTTATGACAAAAAAAGAAGTCAAAGCTAAAAACTCTAAGATCAAGAAAGATGCTATGACAAAAAGAGTTAAAGATATAATTTTAAAGTCAAGCGAAGTGATTTGAAAAAGGTTAGTACTCTCTAAATGAATGAAATTTGGTGTCTATGGATCGTTCTAATAACAGTGAAGTTTTTCATCATTTTTTTTTTATCTTCAAGATTGATTATTGAATTCTTTCAAAATCAATCTTGAGGGGAATGTTGAAATAGAAACAAAATATGGAGATTTGATACGATTGATAATAATTAAATGCACAATATCAATTAAGAATAAAATATATATCGTATCAATTATATTTTGCCTTATTTATTTTTCTCATAACTTTTTTTCTTGTTTCTTTCAATAAATTTTTCTATAAATGTATGAATTATTTTCGTTGTAATGTAATAAGAAGAAGAGATGTAGCAATAAAAGTGTTTCTGTTCTTTTATCTTTTGTTCTTTCTTTCTAATTTAATTTTCGCATTTTATTTTTCAATAGGAACAACCAATATGTGATGGAATTTATGGGATCTCAAGAGCGAATCTAATTCCTAAGAGATCGGTTCTAGGGTTTGCGCAGCGGATGTAAAACAAAAATTTTGATGAAACCCTAAAACCTATCATGCATGATCTTGTAGAAATGTTAGAACGCTTATCTCAATCGATCCGGGGCATTTATCAATTAATCCGATCACGTAAGGCAGGAAGAATACCTCACCCTCTACACGTATCTACAAGGCAGAAAGGATTCCAACGGTTGGAACTTGTTTGCTAGGACTGAAGAACACGTTCTTCTTTGCGCAAGGGTTTCAGGAATTTTTCTCTAGGTTTTTCCACTCTTAAAAACTCCCCAAAGGGTCTAAAGTTCTGCCAAGAGACTTGGGAGGCGTTCTCTAAAGTTAATCTCACTTAAAACCTCAATTAGAGCGAGTTTAGGAAATCCCGACGTCTGGACCGATCGGTCTGGAGCTTTTTACGTGTGGACCGATTGGTCCATAATTCCGGACCGATCGGTCTGGAATATTTTCCGGACCGAGCAACATTTGCATGTTACCTCTGGACCGACCGGTCCACGTGTCTGGACCGATCGGTCTGGGTTGGCTGGACCGATCGGTCCAGACCTTCTGGACCGGTCGGGCTAGCCTCCGCTTCACCGGGATTTTCTCGTCTCTTCTCGCGCATTCGTCCTTTCCTGTGTGTGTGACCCTGTAGACTCATCCGATATAGCAGTATAACTCGAAATTTTTTATTTCGGTTACACAAATCATAGGCGGTCTCTAGCAAGACACTATGACTACCTATCTCGAATAGAGTTTGTTCGTGATCTTACGAACGCCAGTGATAATTCCGGTTGATGATCCTTTTGTATCACGATATCATATATCGAATATAAGGCATGGACAAGCTACCTTATCTGATTCGACTGCTTTCTTGTTCACTGAGTTCGACTGTCTGAAATAGACGACGTTCATCTATAATGCGGCCACACATTTCTACAGTCTCACTCACACGAGGGGTCCATCGATATCTCTCTCTTTTACGAGAGGTACAAATCCCGTCTTGACTATCTACAATCCAACACATGATTCGTTTCGTACCTGATACACGCCTTTATAGTCCTTCTGTTACGCAGGACGTTTGACGTATTCAAAGTACGTAACTCCTCATGTTGGATTCCGTAGATATCTCTGGTCTTAGGATCCAATCATGGACCGTCATATGAGATTCAAGTCATGACGAAGTCCATGTGACAATTTCATGCGGGTCAATCCAATATTCCGTTCTTTAACGAATACCTATGATTGTGTTCGTATCCAATACCTATGATCATCTCTATGATCATCAATCACACATCATACTAGTCTTATTACATCATTATTCCCACAATGACATATGACTAGGGAGTTTAGTACTGTTCATAACAATACATGGATTTCATAACATATTTAAGTATACAAAAAAATATGTAATGAATAAAACACTCATCCATCAACTCATAGAAAGTGTCAATACATCAAATGTATATATAAATAAAGCTCGCAAAACAGTACATCATAGAGCACTAAACCAACAATCTCCCACTTGCTCTAATCATGGACGGCTAAACATCTAATGCTCATATCCCTAACATGACCCTCATATTTCAACGGATCGACAATGTTGTCATCTGTCGACACTCTGCAAATGTGCACGTCTCTTCTGTCTATGATCTCCCTGATAAGGTGAAATCGTCCGAGTATGTGTTTGGATCGTTGATGGGATCTGGGTTCTTTCGCTTGTGTGATCGCTCCATTGTTGTCACAATATAGAGCAATGGGGATATCAGCACTAGGAATGACACCCAAGTCTCCAACAAACTTCCTGATCTAAACAGCTTCCTTTGCCGCGTCCGACGCTGCAATATACTCAGCTTCTGTATTAGAATCTGCAACGGTCGCTTGTTTGGAACTCTTCCAGCTAACAACGCCTCCGTTCAAGCAGAAAACATAGCCAGACTGCGATCTGTAGTCATTTGGGTCTGACTGGAAACTAGCATCGGTGTAACCCTTTACATCGAACTCAGCTTCCGACCCACCGTATACCAAGAACACATCTTTAGTCCTTCTCAAGTACTTCAGGATGTTCTTGACGGCGATCCAGTGTGACTCACTAGATCTGACTGGTATCTACTCGTAATGCTCAACGTATAGGATACATCCGGTCGAGTACAAAGCATGGCATACATGATGGATCTAATTGCCGAAGTATATGGAATCCGATCCATGCGTTCTCGCTCATCAGGTGTCGTAGGACACTGACTCTTGCATAGAACTGTGCCACTGCTCATCGGTAAGGTTCCTTTCTTGGAATCTTGCATCTTGAACCGTTCCAAGACCTTATCGATGTAAGTACTCTGACACAATCCTAGAAGACGCCTCGATCTATCTCTATAGATCTTGATGTCCAAAATAAAGGCCGCTTCTCCTAGGTCCTTCATAGAAAACTATGTTCCTAGCCAAGACTTAACGTCTTGCAAGGTAGGAACGTCATTGCCTATAAGGAGAATGTCATCCACGTACAACACTAGAAACACTAATGTGCTCCCACTAACCTTCTTATAAACACGGCTCGTCTTCGTTCTGTGAGAAACCAAACTTTTTGATTGTCTCATCAAAGCAAAGATTTCAGCTCCTCGAAGCCTGCTTCAGTCCATAAATGGACCTCTGAAGCTTACACACCTTCCCCGGGTTCCTTGGATCCCTAAAATCTTCGGGTTGTGTCATGCACACATCCTCGGTCAAGTTCCCGTTAAGGAACGCGGTCTTGACATCCATTTGCCATATCTCATAGTCATAATATACGGCTATGGCAAGCAGAATCCTGATGGACTTCAGCATAACTACGAGCGAAAAGGTCTCATCATAATCAATACCATGAATCTGACGGAATCCTTTCGCCACAAGTCATGCCTTATACATGTGCACGTTGCCATCCATGTCGGTCTTATTCTTGAAGATCCACTTGCATCCGATGAGTTTTATCCCTTCAGATGCATCAACCAGAGTCCATACTTGGTTGTCTGACATGGATTGCATATCGGATTTCATAGCATCGCGCCATTTCTCGGAATCCGGACTCGCCATAGCCTCTGGGTATGTGGTAGCTCATCATGTTCCAATAACATGAGCTCCTCATTCCTAGTCACGAGAAATCCGTATCTCACAGGCTCTTGGCAAATCCTGCATGATCTCTGAGGTTCTTGTCGAAGGTTGAGTCACAACTGGCAGTGAAACAGGTTGAACGTCTTCAACTTGTTCACTCGGCTCAGCGTCTACTTGTTACTCTCAAACTTTCTCAAGTTCGATCCTACTCCCACTGACTCTTTTGGAGACGAACTCTCGCTCCATAAAAGTCGCATTCCTGGCAATGAACACCTTGTTCTCTGCCGGAATGTAAAAGTAGTAACCCTTAGTTTCCTTAGGATAGCCTACAAATAAACACTTATCAGGTTTGGAGGATAACATATCAGTCATCTGACGCTTCACGTAAGCGTCGCAACCCCAAATTTTGACAAACGACAACGGGGGACGCTTCCCCGTCCATATCTCATATGGCGTCGTTTCAGCTGCCTTCGTTGGACTCCTGTTCAGGAGGTACGCATCGAACTCTAAAGCATAGCCCCAAAAGGATTTCGGAAAATCTGTCTGACTCATCATCGACTGAACCGTGTCTAACAGTGTTCAGTTCCTCCGTTTAGACACGACATTCCACTGTGGCGTTCCAGGATGAGTTAATTGTGATACAATACCACAATCAACCAGATAGTCAGTGAACTCTTGGCTCATATACTCACCACCACGATCTGATCGAAGTGTCTTGATCGTCTTGCCAAGCTGGTTCTGTACTTCGTTCCTGAAAGCCTTGAACATTTCAAGTGTTTCACACTTATGTCTCATCAAATAGACATAACCGTATTGACTGAAATCATCAGTGAACGTAACGAAATACAGATAACATCCTCTAGCTGGACAACTCATTGGTCTGCATACATCACTATGTATGAGATCCAATAACTCTGTCGCTCTCTGTCCTTTCCCTTTGAAACGATGCTTTGTCATCTTGCCCATCAAACAAGACCCACAAGATTCAAGAGACTCAAAGTCAAATGAATCCAGAAGACCTTCAAAATGAAGCTTCTAATAACGATGCCAGAGGAAGGTCGGGTTTAAGTCATTCGGCTTAAACCGTTTGGTACAAACGTTATAGATTGACATGTATCTTGACGGTTCGTCATCCAAAGCATAAAGGCCATTAAACTGGTATCCTTTACCAAATCACCTCTATAAATGGACATATATTTATTCTCAATAACAAATCTGAAACCATCAGAATCTAAGTATGAAATCGACATAATGTTCTTGCTGATGGCAGGAACATAATAGCAATCATGCAACTCCAATACATGCCCAGAAGTTAAAGTCAGATCGTAAGTCCTGATGGCTAATGCAACAACCTTTGCTCCATTCCCAACGCGGAGATCTACTTCTCCTTTTGCCAAATGTCTACGTCCTCGCAACCATTGCACATTTCCACAAATGTGCGAGGCACTTCCGATATCCAATACCCACGATGTGAAAGTAAACAAGTTAGCCTCTATAACGAAGACACCAGAAGTCGATGCTTCTATAAGCTTCTTCTTCTCTTGATCTTCCAGGTAGAGTCTACAATTTCTGTACCAATGCCCAACGGCATGACAGAATTAACTCTCTTCCTTTTTGGACTTAGGCTTAGGTTCAATGACAACGCTTGTCACTTTCCTCTTGCCCTTGCTCTTGGAACGCTTCCTTTCGCTAGAACTCTTTCCAACAATTACCATATCACTCTTTC
>NW_010965019.1:1569355-1577554 GCF_000463585.1 Tarenaya hassleriana
TCTTAGCCTTCTTTTGGAATGACGCATTCTACTGATCAATTATCAAAGAATCGTCCATGTCCTCTAATTGCTTACGCAATTTCGAAGTCACGTTTCCAAATATCAAGCTAGACTTGTCCGGATCATCATCCACATGCTTCCAATAAGCATCAATGATCGATCTAGAAGCCGTGGTAAGAGGTTTATCCTTCATAAGAACAAATCGCATCGTCAACTTCGGTATACTATCGGTCGACACTATGTCCTACAGAAAAAGACAAAATGGAACGAAAACACATCTACATGCAGATTCTATCAATGATCTACTACCAACTAGTCCATCATCAATCAACGAAAACTTATCAATGATCTACTACTAGCTAGTCCATCATCAATCAATAACAACATAGATGCATATACAAGCTATATTCCCATACATAAAAATAACCCTATCATAAATTTTCTATATGGGACTAAGATCCGTATTTCACATAAGAATGAATTGTTACACCCAGTCTTATGTTATTTAGGTAGACATCTAATGTCAATCACATCCAATGTGACTCTTAGATCTTTTTATGAGACTATGATATCGAATATCATTGCATACTCGTCTCATCTGTACCGTTAAGTCTCAAGTCAAAACTTGATAACTTAACCTAAGGTAAACCATGTTCAAGCTGTGGGAACCACGATTTCCCACCCTGCCTCACAAAGATAATCCGGCACACTCAGCTTTGGCATGACCCGTGTTACGGACAATGCCTTGACAGGCGCTCTAGTAATGGGAGGTACATGCTTAGCATTACATAAATAAGGGATTTTCGAAACTACACTTAGATCAAGCATCTACTTTCAAGCTATGAGAACCACCATTTCTCCATCTTGCCTCACCAAGATAGCACGACACACCCAGCTTTGGCATGGCCCATGACACGTACGATCGAGGCCTTGACAAGTGCTTTACTCGTAGAGCTCCTAGATCTAACCGGTTTCTGTGCAACGATTGTACAGATCAAATCAAGGATCAACCATTGTTCCTTAATCAGGTGTATTACATAATCCGAATTTTGGTCTTACCTCGGGACGTGGACTGATCGGTCCAGGCTCTGGACCGGTCGGTCTACACAGTCCAGAACGGTCCAGACCTTTCGGTCTGTCCGTCCAGACCGGTCAGTCTTGGTCCAGACCGATTGGTCCACACGTATGGACCGTTCAGTCCAGACCTGTCGGTCCAACCGACCCGCGAAACCCTAGACCGATCAGTCCAGGCGAAAACGTGATCAGATTTCGTTTTCGTCGTTTCTGCCCCGTTTCAGACCCGAATTCGACCCGGTTTTTGCCTGCGAACTCAGAATTTGAAGCTCTTGCACAATATGCAACAATGAACAGGAAATCTACTCTAGATCCACAATCAAATCATGCATAGCATCAAAGCAAACACGGATTCAAACAATTCAAATCCTATAACGTGCGTGAGCGGATTCTAACAAAATCATACAGAAACCAGGCTCTGATACCACTGATGGAATTCCTGGGATCTCAAAAGCGAATCTAATTCCTAAGAGATCGGTTCTAGGGTTTGCGCAGCGGATGTAAAACAAAATTTTTGATGAAACCCTAAGACTTATCATGCATGATTTTGTAGAAACGTTAGAAAGCTTACCTCAATCGATCCGAGGCCTTTATCAATTGATGTGTTCGTCTGATCATGTAAGGCAGGAAGAATACCTCACCCTCTACGCGTATCCACACAGCGGAAAGGATTCCAACGGTTTAAATTTGTCTACTAGGACTGAAGAACACGTTCTTCTTTGCGCAAGGGTTTCAGAGATTTTTCTCTAGGTTTTTCCACTCTTAAAAACTCCCAAAGGGTCTGAAAGTTCTGCCAAGAGGCTTGGGAGACGTTCCCTAAAGTTAATCCCACTTAAAACCCTAATTAGAGCGACTTTAGGAAATCCCGACGTCTGGACCGATCGATTCAGGCCTGGACCGATCGGTCTGGAGCTTTTTACGTGTGGATCGATCGGTCCATGATTCCGGACCGATCGGTCTGGAACATTTTTCGGACCGAGCAACATTTGCACGTTACCTCTGGACCGGCCGGTCCACGTGTCTGGACCGATCGGTCTGGGTTGGCTGGACTGATCGGTCCAAACCTTCTGGACCGGTAGGTCTGGCCTCCACTCCACCGGGATTTTCTCGTCTCTTCTCGCGCATTTGTCCTTTCCTGTGTGTGTGACCGTGTAGGCTCATCCGATATAGCAGTATAACCCGAAATCTCTTATTTCGGTTACCCAAGTCATAGGCGGTCTCTAGCAAGACACTATGACTACCTATCTCGAATAGAGTTTGTTCGTGATCCTACGAACACCAATGATGATTCCGGTTGATGATCCTTTTGTATCACGATATCATATGTCGAATATAAGGTATGGAAAGTCACCTTATCTGATTCGACTGTGATGATTCCGGTTGATGATCCTTTTGTATCACGATATCATATGTCGAATATAAGGTATGGAAAGTCACCTTATCTGATTCGACTGTTTTCTCGTTCACTGAGTCTGAAATAGACGACGTTCGTCTATAGTGCGGCCACACATTTCTACAGTCTCGCTCACACGAGGGGCCCAGCGATATCTCTCTCTTTTACGAGAGGTACAAATTCCGTCTTGACTATCTATAGTCCAGCACATGATTCGTTTCGTACCTGATACACGCCTTTATAGTCCTCCTTTTACGCAGGACGTTTGACGTATTCAAAGTACGCAACTCCTCATGTTGGATTCCGTAGATATCCCAGGTCTTAGGATCCAATCATGGAATTGTCATATGAGATTCAAGTCATGACGCAAGTCCATGTGACAATCTCATGCAGGTCAGTCCAGTATTCCGTTCTCCAACGAATACCTATGATTGTGATCGTATCCAATACCTATGATCATCTCTATGATCATCAATTACACATCGTACCAGTCTTATTACATCATTATTCCCACAATGACATGCGACTAGGGAGTTTAGTACTGTTCATAACAATACATGGATTTCATAACATATTTAAGTATGCAAAAAAACATGTAATGTATAAAACACTCATCCATCAACTCATAGAAAGTGTCAATACATCAAATGTATCTATAAATAAAGCCCGCAAAATAGTACACCATAGAGCACTAAACCAACACTATGGACTGGCTGGAACAAGAGTAAGAACGAGAAATCACCATAACTTCGGCCGCAAACAAACATCGAATCAACATCATCGATACACCCAGGCATGTTGATTTCACCCTCGAAGTAGAGCGTGCCCTTAGGGTTCTTGATATGCCTGTTCGACAGTGTTGCAAGTGTTGAGCCACAGTCTGAGACTGTGTGGAGACGAGCCGATAAATAGGGGGTTCCGAGGATTTGCTTTGTGAATAAGATGGACTGACTTGGAGCTAATTTCTTCAGGACAAGGGATATAATAGTGACGAACTTGGGTGTCAAGCTATCGGTGATTCATATACCAATTGGATCTGAAGATATCTTCAAGGGGGTTGTGGATCTTGTCTGGATGAAAGCTATCGTCTGATGGGGTGAAGTTGGGTACAAAGTTCATTTATGAGGAAATCCCGGAAGATCTTCGAGATCTGGCTTAAGATTATCGAGCTCAAATGATTGAGATAATAGACGAGTTGGACGATGAAGCGATGAAGAGTTATCTGGAAGGAGTTGAGCCTGATGAGGAGGTGGTGAAGAGATTGATCAGAAAAGGAACCGTTTCAAGCAAGTTTGTTCCAGTTCTATATGGTTCAGCTTTCAAGAACAAAGGAGTGCAACCATTCTTGGATGCAATGGTTGATTACTTGCCTTCACCGATCGAGTTGTCGGCCATAAAAGGATCAGATCCTGAGAAACCGGAAGCTATGATCAAGCGCAATGCGGATGATGACAAGTCGTTCTGGGGTTTGGCGTTCAAGATCATGAGCGATCCTTTCGTGGATTCACTTATGTTTGTGAGGATTTACTCGGGAAAACTTTCGACCGGATCTTATGTTATTGAACGGTAACAAGGGTAAGAAAGAGAGAATCAGAAGACTCTTGGAAAAGCATGCAAACAGCAGGGAAGACATTAAGGTTGCCCTGACGGGTGATATCGTCGCTCTTGAGAGGCTAAAAGATAAGATCATGATTAAACCCTATGTGATCCCGACAGTCCCATCGTTCTTGAACAGATGGATTTCCTGGATCCCGTAATCAAGGTAGCGATCGAACCCAAGACAAAAGCCAATATAGATAAGGATGGAGACAAACTTGATCAAGCTTACGCAAGAAGATCTGTCTTTCCATTTTTCCCGGGACGAAGAGATTAACCAAACGGTCATCGAAGGAATGGGCGAACTTCATCTTGAGATCATCATTGACTGACTCAAGAGAGAGTTTAAAGTATACATTTATCGTTATCTCTTTTCGGATTATCCTAATTCTCCATCTCTCATTCCCTTTAACCATACTCTAAGGTCGAGGCCAATGTGGGTGCCCTGCAAGTGAACTACAGTGAGAGTATCTCCAAAACTTTAGAAGTGAAATACATGCACAAGAAACAATCAGAGGGAAAAGGTACAAATTCAAGAGCGAGATCAAAGGAGGAGTTGTGCCAAACGAGTACACACCCGGTGTCATAAAGGGGCTGGAGGAAATCATGAGCATGCAATGGCGTCCTTGCCGAGTTTCTAGTGGTCGATGTCTGAGCCGTTCTAATGGAGGCTCATACCATGACATCGATTCAAGTGTCCTCGCCTTCCAGCTCGCCTCCAGAGGAGCTTTCTGAGAAGGGATAAAGAAATCTAGTCCAAGAATGTTGGAATCAATCATGAAAATTGAAGTGCATACACCTTAAGAACACTTGGGAGATGTTATTGGAGATTTGAACTCTAGAAGAGGTCAGATCGATAGTTTCGGCGATAAACCCGGCGGTATGAAGATATTATATATATATATATATATATCCCGATGATCGAGTAAACTTACCGGATTCAATGGTTTCAGATGATTGATTGAGGGCAACTTTCTATTTCAGGTGGTGGATGCTTTGGTTCCATTGGTGGAGATGTTTCAATACGTGAGCGCGTTGAGAGGGATGACAAAAGGACGACAAAAGGACGTGCTTCTTACACAATGCAGCTTGCTAAGTTCAATGTTATCTCTCAACACATCCAGAACCAGCTTGCTTCCAAAGACCGTGAAGTTGTTTCTACTTAAGACAAGATCATTATCTTAACACAAAAGAAAAACAAATTGGGTATTGTAAAATTTGAGGCATGAAGTTGTGTCTGTCTTCATATCCAATGGTATAAAAAAAACAATTTTTGGAATCAGATTTGCCATCTATGGCATTGTCCCAACCCCCCCAAAAAAAAAAAGTTTAATGTTAATGTCATAAATAAAAAAAGATGAGATATGTGAAAATGGGTATTTTTTTCTATCTCATTTGGACAATCCCGACATTGATGAACTTTTGAATCTTGTTCATCACCACAGGTTCTTCATGTGTTCTGTGCTGCTTTTGGATTCTGCTGAAAATCTCTCAATATCTGTTCCGAAATTGATCGTTAAAGATCGATTACCAACATGCAAATATTTCAAACTAATATCCTGAAAAAACTTGACCTAAGACACCAAATGCCACTTTCAGCAAACATTCAGAGAAGTATGAAGCTCCCTATTCTGAATTTCTCCCCTAAAAGAAAAACTCTTTTAGATTTGTCTCATCACAGCACAGAAAAACTCAAGTTCAAGACTTGCTTCAATTCCCAGTAAACATTGTGAACTTTATCCCAAAGGGCTACCCAAATCTAAACTTGTATCTCATTCAGCTCGTCCGGAGTTAGGTCCCCCAAGGTTTGCCTTGTTGATCTGTTCTACACATCTGTAGAACAAATTCTTCAAAATGTTAAAGACAATATGGAAGATACCATGATACATACACACGCACAAATACCATGTTGCCTTCTAAACTGTCGAGCAACTCCTGATTATTAGGATCATGTTTGAGACCCTCCTGGTAAGTTTCCATTCTTTATCATATTCCTTCATGAAGAATTGAACCGACCGCTCATTTTCTATTGTATCCATTTGAGAATGTTGCATATAACTCTATACACTTTTCTGCATCCTTCAACCTTTCAGGCATTGCCCAAAGTTTTGTGTAACAAGCAGCTCGCTTGCTATATGTCTAGCAAGGAATGACAAGAAGAAACTATCGACCGAGTCAAAATGCACATCTATGTATACAAATAATTAGGAACATATCATCTTTAATAATCCTCTTACTCTCAGGTCTTTAGGGTTCTTCTTGATTGCCTCGGTGTAATGTTTCACAGTCTTAGGATACTTCTGCTCTGTGAAAAACTCATTTCCTGTAAATGTATATATATCACGTTATCAACCACATGAAAATGTTATAGAAACTTAGTTTTTCGCAAAAACTGGAGTAACTAACTATGGAAAGTGAATACTTTTCTCACGCTCCTCATATGCTTTTTGTGGATCCAAATTACTCCTTCTGCTCCAACTCTTTTTTGGCTCTCTTTGCCTCGTTCAGTTTCTTCAACGTATCTGGGTTTGATGTTCTGTAAGAGCTTTCTGGAATGTCTCAATCGCACGATCATAGTCTTATGATGTAATACCCCGGATCCCAAAATAAATATTTAATTATTTTCGAGAATAAATAATTAAATAAATGTGTATACTAATTTGGGAATGGAATGAAAAAAAAATGGAAAAGAGTACGAAGCCGGAAAACGTCAAAAAAAAAAAAGGATAAAAAAAAAATAAGCAAAGAAGAATGTTGAAATTTATCTTCAGTCTAGATCTGACCAGGAACTGGTCAGTCAGACCAGGGTCGGATCGTCGGACCAAGACGAGGAAGAACGGATCGGAAAAAGATAGAAAATTTTGAAAAGTGAAGTTGGTCCGCCTGACCAAAATCTGGCCAGGGTCAGACCAACCTACTAAGTCCGTCAGACAGACTCGAGGGAAGAAGAGGCGGACCGAAAGAAGAAAAAGGAAGGCTGGTCCGGGGCTGACCAAAAGTCAGTCCGCCGGACCAGAACCATTCGGAGAGGAAGAGGAGAAAATGGAGTCTGGTCCGGAGCTGACCACACTTGGTCAGCCGGACCAGAAGCTCAGTCGGACCGAAACCAGCTTGAACGGACCAAAATTCTGATTTGTTCTTCCGGTCCGGCGGACCAAATGCTTGGTCAGCCGGACCAGCAGTGCAAATTTTTCCAGCACGTGCTCGCGAAGTAGCCATTTTGAGTGCGATCTACCAGCCCGTCCCGGCCCCTCTCGACGTGATTCCACCTCCCACGACCCTTAGGGTGTTGCAGGCTTGGACTTAGGCCTTTTCTTGAGCCCATTCGACCTCTCCTTCGTGGCCAAAAACCCTAGCAAAGTAGGGGACGCAGCCATTTCGGCTGCAGAGGAAAATAGAGGAAAGTGAGAAAAGAGAGGGAGAAAGGAGGAGAAAGAGAGAGGGGGAAGGAGAAAGAAGCTCGTGGGAGCAAAGAGGGCCATCCCCAGAGGGTCTAGGAGGGTCACCGTCATCGGAGTCACCGGAAAACGACAAGAAATCCGGCCAAAACTCAGATCCGAATCTGAGCAAAGGTGAGTGGCTTGAGTTGCGTCTGTGTAAGCTCATTTTCGTCGATGTGATTGTGTTATCTCGATGATTGGTTGATTGCTTTTGAAAGAGGACATTTCAATGAAGATTTAGAAACAAACGGTACTCAATTTGGTTGAGAAACCGAAAACTGTGAAAAAACAGAAATTGCAGAATCGCGAAACTTATGAGGTACAGACGTTACGAATCAATTTTCATCATGTATACATAGATTTGAAGTAATCTATTGATAGGATATGAAAGAGGACATCCCAAAGAACATTTAGAAACAAACGGTGCACGATTTGGTTAAGAAACGAGGGAGTTATGAGCAATCGAAGTCGGACCAAAAACCTGAAAAACGCGAAACGTCGAACTGCCCAGTTCCGGTCCGCCGGACCGGAACTGGTCAGCTCCGGACCAAGTCCGGAAAATTGATTTTAGTCCGCCCGACCAACCCTATGGTGGACTCCATACGGGTGTGGTTACTTTCCCGTCTGTGTCATGCTGAGTTGACATCGGGTGGTCACGAGTGTGACCAGCGCGTGATACGCGTGTGTCGCAGGTGA
>NW_010965019.1:1578586-1647742 GCF_000463585.1 Tarenaya hassleriana
GCGACGGCCAACGTCACGCGAGTGACGGGTGCGCGTGGTGCGCCCTAGCCATGCTGACTTGGCTAGGATATGGGGCTGAAACCCTATGGAGGATTCCATACGGGTATGTTTGTGATTGATATGGTTGTGGTGAATGTTATGCATGTTATATATATATATATTGTTTTTTGTTTGTTGACTGTGAATTATCGTTTTAACACTATTCTCGATGAGAACGGGTTTACCGGGTTCAACCCGGGCTACTCACTAAGCAGTTGTGCTTAGCCCTCGTGGTTTTATATTTTTCAGATCACGAGGATTACGCCTAGTGCATTGGACGACGACGACCTGAGAGAGGCAGCATCATGTACGGGTTTTGTATTTTGGACTACGGGAATTATATTCCCATATTTTTTTTACGATGTGCGTTTACTATTCGGATATGTGTTGTTTTGCGATATTGATCGTGTGTATTTCCGCTGCGTATTATGGTTAAAAAGTTTTAAAATTCCCGTATTTTTGGTTTGGTATTATTTTAGTTGATTTTAGTCCATGTGGCGCATCCTGTTAACGGGAAGCGGGATACGGGTGTCACATATGAGCATTTGACCATATTTGTGAAAGCATTTCCTTTCCTAATCAAAGCCCTTGCTATCATCTTGAAATCTGACCTGAGTTCTCTAACCCTTTCAACAGCCTTATCGCACTCCTTAATTCACTCACCGTACTAAATCACACATTTTGACACTAGTACTATTCAACATCGAGTTTTTTGCCAAGAAAATCTCTATGGAATGGAATAAACTCCAAGTACGAAAAAAGAACAATTTCAATATCAAAGATTGTACCTTTCCCATCTCCAGATAAACAGCGACACGAGTCATGAGATAAGAGACGTCTTCATTGTCTATCTCCATGGTCGAGGATTAATGCTCGATGGCAACATCGAAGTCCTTCATCTTGTACGTCGCATTTCCCAACTCTTTCTCCTTATGGGATTTTCGCTTTCTCTCTTTCTTCTCCTTCTCTTCCTCCTCGCCTCTGGCATCGGTTCCCGCCTCTTCTCCACCTCTGATTCTCTCCGCAGTGACGAAGCCATCTCCGGCTCTAGAGCCTCTGCTTCATCTCCCGGCGGCGGCGGTCTGAACTTCACATTCAACAGGACCTCAAGAGCCTGCATCACCATTTGATCCTTCAAGTACAAATTGAGATTGCTAGGGTTTTTATGAATCTCCTACATCACCTTCACGAAATTAGGCTGTTGGAGAAATCCTCTCATTGAAGAATCCGCCGTCAGCTTCGCCCACATCTCCGACCCCTAAAGCGCATCCCCGAAAGGATTCATTGCCGCCGCGAAAACAGCGAAGGCCAGGCGTGTGATCTTGACGCGATGACCTGCGCATCGGTGAGCCTAGATTTCAGTGCCTCATTACTTGGATCAATCTCGAGCCACTTCTTATACGCCGCGACGGCCTCCAGGAACTGGTTTAACCGTAGATGTGCGGCATCGAGAGGCTATAGCCCTTGGACCAGTTTAATTTTATCTTAACGATCTTCTTCGCGTCGTCGAGAACATCGGACTATCGGTGAGGCGACGTGTAAACCGCCGTGCAGTTCGAGAAGAGGACGTGGTTCGTTCGAAGCAAGGTTGATGGCGTCAGTGAAGTGGGTCACGGCGGCAATCGAGTTTGGATTAAAAAAGCGCGCCTTTTTAGTGCCTGAGGCGCAGATGCGCATAAGCGATGACAAAATCGCATCATGTGACAAAATTGTGGTTGTTTTCATAAAGCGGTAGAAAAGCGCACTTTTCTACGTGGTATATCTGATGCGAGATGCACCGTCTCAAAGGAAAAAACAATTAAAGAGGAATTAAAAGGGGTTTTGAAGAGTATAAGTGTTTGCTTGTAAAATGAATAGGACCGAAAGAAAAAAACAATTAATTGTCAATTTGTCATAATTGTCTCTATTCCTCTCTCATTAGTGGAAATCCAGGTATTAATTATCTGTTCAATTCTTTGCTCTATTTAACTGGTGTGATTTAGATTTATTTTTATTGTTTTTCATGTAATAAAAAATTCGTGTAAGTTTGTTTTGCCTTAAACATGTAAATCTCTTTCATTTGTCTATTTTGCCTTTTGTTTTTTACAGTACTAAATGATTTAGATATCTAATAATAATTGTGTTTTCTTTTTATTTTCTTTTGATTCTGGTAATGGATTCGGAAAACATTAGATAATTAGGTAATTGAATTTCATATTTACAGTATATTTAAAATTTATTTTGATAAATTTTTAATGCAATCCGCATCCATGAGGTGCAAGACGATGCGCCTCGGTTTGTTAGACCTTTTGCACCTTGAACCGTCTCGCGCTTTTTTAAACCAAGCGTTAAAGTCTCCGGCGGAGAAGGCAGAGTTTCCTCGGGCTTTCACTTCGTTCGCCATCGTTGAAGCAATCAAAGGAATCAACGGATTTGTCGTTCTGTAAGATACTATGAAGAGGCTCTGGGGTTTTAGGAACAATGGTTCTGTTTGGTTGCGCGAGTATTACGTTCATTAGGTCGTATTGTAACAACCCGCGGTCGTTATGAATTGTCGAAACTGCCCTCACATAGCAACAAGAGACCTTCCAACATGTTTTGTCCTCACTCGCACGCATACCGAGACACTTTCCAGTAGGTCAAAAACACGTTGCTCCTTGCGTGCGAGTGAGGACAAAACACGTTGTAAGGTCTCGTGTTGTTGTGTGAGAGCAGTTTCGACAATTCATAATGACCGCGGGTTGTTACAGATGGTATCAGAGCCGGTTCTCTCCTAGTACGGTGTGGTTCGAGGACGAACTAGGCGGAAGCTGGTGGAACTGTGATAGCCCAGGATACCGTAGGAGGGCGGGGAGTGATCGCCGGTAAGAGAGGCAATGACAATGGGCGGCTCCTGACGAGCTTCTGGGTAGGGGGTACAGGGATGAATCAGACGCACCGGAATGAGAGGGATCCGAGGGCTGTGTAGGTATGGGACTACATAGTCTAAGATAACTTAAAAGAATTAATTGAGCTACTCATAGCAACAAGATGCATCTACCTTTTTGGTTGTCTATCTCGAGAGAACTCCAAAGTTAAGTGTGTTGGCCTTAGAGTAGTCTTAGGATGAGTGACCTCCTGGGAAGTACTTTATGGGATGTGTGCGAGTGAGGACAAAACACGCTAAAAGGTCTCGTGTTGGTGTGTGGGGACAACTCTATCATTCCGTAGTGGCCTCGGGTCATTACACGTATTGTCAGGGATAACATTATCCTTTCCCCGTTTAATGATACTTTCATTGAACGACGTCGTTTCAAGTTTTCCAAAACTATTCTCAGAAGTCCAACACGATACATCGACTTTGATCACCGCTTTGGTTTGGTTTATCGGGTTTTCATTGTCTGATCGAAATATCGATGTTTTGTTCGATAGATTCAATGGGTATATCGAAATTGAAGAATTTCTTAAGTGTAAGTTTTTCTTAGATCTTCACAATTTTATAAGATATGAGCTCTCGTAGTTTCTCTATTTACAGCTTGAAATCTCTGGTCAATTTCTAGCCTTCTGTGAAATTTTTGTTCTGCCATCGTTTGTTCTTCGTTTTGATTTTCTGGGTTAATGAATGAATGTATAACTGAATCCAGTTGTAAATTTGCTTAATTTCTACGTGATGGTTGATTCAAAGTGTTTGTCGACCAGGTGTTTGTGTTAATTCATGTGTATTCGATTTTTGGGATTTCTCAGGTAAATGAGATGTTACTTTGGGTGCTAACAAATGGTATTTATGGTCTAGTCAGGGAGTTTCTTCTCCTTGATAACTTGAAACTCTCTCGTTTTGAATTTTGGTTGTCTTTTTCATTTGAATTCAACTACTCATGAAGAATGAGCCATGTTGAATTGCCTCTCATTTTTTCCCCTACACAATCCCATTTCATCCCTCTAATCACCAATATGGTCGTTGTATATTTTATGATCACCGATATAGTTCTTGGTACTTGGAGAAATCATCTCCTGAGCTAAGAAATTAGAATGATTTAAGCTGGACCAGTTAACTCAGTCGGAATCTGTTGTTCTCCGGTTATCTTGAAGAAATCATATTTTTCTGGTTTGAAGTATATGTTTTCGTCTTCTGACTGGATTTCTGATGCTATCTAGGTATGGTTCTTTGTTTTGTAAAAGCGAGTGGTTGATTTTCAGAAAGTTCATTACAAAAAACAGTAGAAACCCTTGTGATGGATCACTGTCCAAAAACCATTTTGTAACGTTTTATCACATTCTATCATTTTCTCGTACTGATCACACCTATTCTTGACAAGGTTGTGGGGGAGGAGGAGTTTTATTAAAATTGCCTCTAATGAACGTTTCTTCCACCTGCTTTCATGTTGCATTCTCCCACTGTGTATAACAAGTACGAAGTTATGACTACCATCACTACCTCTGCCTCCTTCATTTCCCTCCCGAGATGCGACAACTCACTTTTGCCCTCCGAGCTTTCAACGTAGATATGGCTAAAGCCGTGGATGTTGCATCTGATCTAAGAATCGACTTCATGAGGTTACTTTGGTGGCAAGAGGCAATCGATAAACTCTACACGGGAAAGCAAATAAACGATCCAACTGCACATGTTCTGCCATGGGTAATATCTGAGCATAAGATTAGAAAATCATGGTTAAAATGCTCGGTTGAAGCCAGAATACGATATGCCCAAAGAGAAGCCAGTGATTTACCAGAGAACATCGACACGTTCGAGAAATATGCAGAGGATATAGTTTTGGCTCTTCTCTACAATATCCTTCATGCAGACGGTATCAGATCAACCATGACTGACCATGCAGCTTCACACATCGGTAAAGCCAGTGGCTTCGTCCTACTACTTAAATCATTATCATATCATTGTTCTAGAAACCGTCATTATGCATATATCCCGGAAAAACTAGCCGAGAAACATGGATTACTTGTAAAAGAAACCGGGCAGTTAGAGATCCGTCTAGATCCAAAGAATTCTAGAGAAGGGTTGTGCAATGTGGTGTTCGATATCGCTTCTATTGCAAATGTTCATCTTCTGAAAGCACGAGAATTGGCGGGAAGAGACAGGAGCTAAACCTGTTCTGCTCCAATCTGTGCCGCCGCAAGTTTTGTTGGATTCGTGTACAATTCGATGTTTTCAATCCGAGGTTGCATAAAGGAGTTTTGGGTGTTCTTCCTTTGTGGTTTCATTGAAAACTCAAGTGGTATTCATGGAGAGGACAATACCGAAACTTGCATTATGATTTATGACAAAGTGTTTAAGTCTGGTTTCCAAAGACATTTCAAATGTTCCTTCTTGATTTGAGTTTTAAAATTCGATTGGAATGGTTTTGACGCTATCTTTTATTTTCGTTTATCAAAGGAATTGCCTCTTTGAACTTAAACAAAACAACAGGCAACTGGATTTGCTTTTATTTTTAACATAAATAAAGTACAAAATGAAATAATTAACAATCGTAACTAATTAAAGCTAATTTATTTGTTGATTTGTTGAGTTAGCAGTAATTAATTTAATCGAACACATAACATTCGATAATTCTCTCGTTTAATGATTCGCATGCATGAAATAATTAGTTGTTTGGTGCATGGAATGGTAATTAAGGCCATGCAGTATTATTGTCAAAGACTAATAATTAATGATTATGAGCTTACCATTTATTAGGATTTTAAGTGTTCATACACATATTGCCATTTACATTTTCTATTGTGCTATCATACACAAATACATATGATATATATATATACACATATATGAGTCAATAGAATTTATTGATATATATATATATATATATAGGATTGTTACATGGCCGTCTTGGATCAATAGAATTTATCGACTAAAAAAATCCAAATATATATTATATACAGAAATAGTCAAAAGCAAAAATAGAATCTTTCTAAGGAGGTGTTTTCACATTGATTTTTTTTCTCGTCGCAAAAACAAAATTGACGAGCAAAAAAATTTCCCCACGTGATTTAATTTTAGGCATCTCGTAATGATTAGAATGAAGAGAAATACCCTTCCATCAGATGGGTTTACGCCACGTGGCCATGCGCAAACTTTTCGAAACCCTAGCAAAAGAATTTTTTTTGCTTAGACCGTTCTTTAATTAGTTTCATTAATTAGGGTTAAGTGATTCATTAGTTATTAACTACTTAAATGTAGCATGATCATCATTTGTAGATTAAGATAATATATATTATTAGGATTATTAGATGGTAACTATAGATATAATTAGGAACCTCTGCCACCTTTGCCATGCGAATATAGGATAAGTATAATTGGTTGTCTTGTAGATTTTATACACATTCCATTTGAATTAAGTATTAACAATTATTTCTCACATATATTTTCAGATATTAAGAAAATTAATCGTGGATGAATCATATCTCGTGAACTTACATAAGTCTAGCTTATTAGTTTTGGAATGGAACATTTGTTACATATATTTCAACAACAAAAAATATTTTTTCATATATCTTCGAATTGGAGAAATTATAATATATAAGGTTATATATAGTATTTTTTATAATTATGATGTTAGTTTAGGGTTTCAATAGGAGAAATAGGGAAAATTCACATCATATTGTATTTTCATGTCTTAAACATTCCATATATGGTAGGTAGCCAAGATGACCTCATCAGAAATTATTAATTTGTAACCTTTTTGACACAAGAAAAAGAAAATGTGATTAGATTGATCTAATATAAATATATTTATGTTTATTTATATTACCGGAAATACATTTGAAAGTTGTAATTTTCTTGCACTATACAAGTATACATATAATGTGAAACTAAATAAACATTCCATATCATTGAAATAAATAGATAGGTGGGTCTACGTATATACAAATGGATGGAAACACACACACACACACATATATGTTATTCTCTATGACTAATTATAATAATTTAATTTCGAAATCAAATAGGTAAATGACAAGAGGCAAGGTGGGACCAAAATCGACACTTTTGGATCAAGGTTGTTCCTTTTGCTTCACTTCTATACTTCGTTTCAACAACACACAAAAGCAAAAAAAATAATATCCTCAATTTGCTTTTTTTAATAATATTTTAAAAAAGTTTTCCACTATTTATTAATTTATAAACGCCCAACCTTCACTCCCAAGTTCCGAACCTCAGCCGTAGGGCCATCCGAATTTTAGCGAACTTACCTAAATCTAACCAATTATAATATAAATGTAACTTATACCTATCATATATTGGGGGGAAACATATAGCTTTTGATACATAAATTATCAACTTTTTTTTAATACAATGTGGTAGTTCTGGCGTTGGAAATAATCGAAAAAATATTTAAAATATAATATTTATAAATCTATATTCTGTAATGATTATCCTATTAAGTATTTTTATTAGAAATTAATAATAATAATAATAAATCAAAATTACAACAGAAATGTAACATTATATTAATTCAAAAAATAAATAAATTCTGTAGAGAGTTGGTTAGAAACTAACAAAACTCTCTTGTTTCTTTAATCATGAATATGGATTTATATTATTATAAAATAAATAGATTATTTAAAATAATGGACACAAATGAATAAATTCAACTTATATTTTTCTTAAAAGGTAAAAGAATTCGTATGGTGCAATTATGATGATGTATTTTTTTCACATGATAATGTATTGTATATAGCCGAATAAATAACGTTATTTATTTATTTAGGGTTATATCAAGTAAAATAAAAACATGAAACGGGATAACGGCTGGGACCCACGTGCCAAGCGCTCTGCAACAGCGAATCGTGAGATTAATGATCGAGGGCTAGCTCACGCCGGACCATCGGCCGCCACGTCAGCACATCATTCCGTTTTTTCGCATGGGTCCCACTCTCCACTTACACAGGCTCAAACTCCACGCTGTTTTTAAATTTAATTTATTGTTTTCTATCTGATTTCATCGGCTTATACGGCTCGCTTAAACGGCTAGTGTTAAACGGCTTTTAAACTTTTTTTTTAATTTATTTTTAATAAATTAAACAAATGGTGTATTTGGAGAGGCGTCAACACCCGACCATAAATCGTTGTATATATACATAATAATTGTTCGAGTATGAAATCTTAAAGAATGACTAATAAACGAAGTAAATTATCTGCCAATAATGTAGAAATTGTTCGATTATATTAATTTTCTATATCTATATTGATGTACGAAATATTGACTTATCCCTTCTCTTATAACACATTCTTTCTTTTTCATTGTTAAAAATATTTTCCTTACACTTTTTTCGTTTTTTCTCTGTTACCATTTTCACATTTTAAAATTTTAATATAAATTAATAAAAACGTATCATTTGTTTTTTTTTTCATTTTTTTTCGTTTGATGTTAGCTTGATATATATATAATTGTCCCTAGTCGAAGAACCTCATTTTCCATGAAGATACATATGTTTCCCATATAATTTTTAACTGGAAAAGAATGTAATTTACGTGACTTTTATGTGAAACAAAAGTTCAAAAATAAATCTTTTACCCTTTTTAGTTTTGTCAATCGCATTGCATAATATTTAAGTTTGTATGAAAAAATTCATAGGTAAAGTTTTATAAAATGCCAATTGTATTCCTATATATCAATGTATTTTTTTTTACGAAATTAATCAATATAAAAAAATGAACGACGCGGAGCCTCTCCAATATCGTTCCCGACTACTGATGTTCCCTAATAGATGTATTATCCATAAGTTTATACTGACTATATATATATATATAATGGCACAAAAGTAATAATAGAAAACTTATAAATTTAAAAAAAAAAAATAGGAGGCCAACCAACGGGAGATCGCGTGCGTATGGAGTTGGAGACTTTGAATAGTTATTCTATTGCACCAAATGCCATCAAACCTTATAGGGCATTTCTTTTAATTTAAAAATTCCACATTTTCTCTGTAAATTTTCAAAAATACATTTATAAATCTATGGAAAGCCTTTTTTTTTTTAAATTACGGAGACATCCTAATTAAAATATATATCGGAATTTGTTGGGAATTGAAGTCTAGTTTCCTGGTCGAGCCATCCTTAGTACAGTTGTGGAGTACAACTTATTAAGTAGCTGCTAAACTTTAGATGAAATCTGCTTAGAAAAAACAAATTAAATTTGAAACTTTATGTTATGATATATATATATATATATAGTACACTTTATTATGTTTAGTTAGAAACTTTGTTAGTCAAAATTACGATCAAATTGTATATCAAGAAGTGATATTGATTTGAAGACATAACATTTTCGAAGCATTGGTGTTTCAATGTCACATCTATGGGTTTTTACCTAAAATCCCTATATGATTTTTTAACATACCATCTGCAAATTGACTTGCAACCACAACACACACACACACACACACACACATATATATATATATATATATATATATATATAGTACATTAATAAATTTCACTAATTTCAGTGACATCCAATGCTGAAATCTGTACATATGTCAAAAGATGTTAACCAATGAGGTATAAACTGTATTAAAAGAGAAAGGATTATATGTGAAAGGTAATTTTTGGAGTGACCAATGGCTGAGGTGCAAGGTACACACTGGACTTACATACATACATATATATATATATATATATATATTCATTTTGGAATATTATAATTACATTCCAAAATATCATGGACCTATACATATATATACACATTATGTATATGTCTGTATAGATTGAGTTGATTGCATTTTACAGGTTATTAATTCTTCGAGAAGACAAGCACTACTTTAACATTATTTTCTCATGAAATGATGATGTGAATACAAATAAATATGTATATAACAATAAATATCTTGTACTTATGAAGTATTCAGAATCCCTTTTGTTTGAATTCCAAAAATAAAAAAGTATTAAATATCTTCTTCGATATCTTTCTCACCTTTTTTTGTAATTGAAAAATCATATTTGATAATTAAGACCCATAATATCATTAATTTAACCATTAGTTCTCTCTCTTTCTTTTCATTTTGGTTTCTATTCATATATTTCCAATCCACAAACAGTACGATATGAAAACCGTCGGAAATTATAAACCACTAACGGGCACACACACATATATATATATGCTTCTCACTACCGTTATTAGTTTCTACTGAGGTTTTTTGTTGTTTTGTTTGGTACAACCAAGTAAATTGTTATATTATCCGTACAGTTTAATGCGGTAATAAAATCTTCTTTTTTTTTGGTAAAGACGGTAATAAAATCTTAGCGAAACGTGTATGAAAATAACCTTTATGTGAATTAAGGCATCGACTTATAAGTTCACAAGGTCACTATCAGTAGCTGGTGGGTGTTAATCTCTCTCTCTCTCTCTAAATCTTACTTGAACCATCTTATCAGCCTCCTTTTTTCTCTCCCCAAGCTTTTGCAGCAAATAAAGTCTCTCTCTCTCTCTCTCTCTCTCTCTCTCTCTCTCTCTCTCTCTCTCTCTCTCTCTAGGGAGAGATATCATAATTGAGAGAGAAGAGACACAAAGTAATATAAGATTATTGGGACACGGTTGTATACTTTTGTTTGTGTCTTGCTTCTTTCATTTTCTTCGTTCTTCCTCTCCTTTATTTAACCGGCCTCTCTTTCTCTTTCCCATTCTTCTATCATCTCTCTCTCTCTCGGGATCCGATCTCTATCGATTCCCGAGGGACACTGTCAATCTTTTCGATTTCTAGTCACAACTCCTTCTCCTTTTTAGGGCTGCTTCTTATTTCTCTCTGTAAGCTAATCGCATCAATTGTTTCATTGTACAAAGCCGGGAAGAAGATGCGAAGAAAACCAAACACGAGCTTTGTTGTTATTGTCTCCAACACTCCATAATCAAAGCTTTTTTTTAAGGGTTTCATCCATCTGGATGCGCCTGAAGAAGAAGCTGGCTTCTCGTTTCATAAGGTAAAACCCTAATTTTTGTTTTGTTGATAAAAATACGTTAAAGCTTTAAAGGATAAAGGTCATGCTGTATCTCCGATCTTCTCTTTTCTCTTTTGTTTTATTTTTTGGATGTTTCTCCAGAATTTTTTCCCACCCATCTTTTATTTTCTCTCTCTTTTTTAGATTTGTTGCTTGTGGATACACATCATTGTTCATCACCATTATGATCATCATCATATAATTGATGTTGATTACATTACAAGCTAAGCAAATAAGACAAGTACAGATCGAGTCAAGTTTTATTTGTACCAATAAAATTCTCAACAAGGAAAGATGATCATGTGTTAGATCGGTATAGAGAAGGCGATTTTGCCGTATTTATTATGTATATGTGATCTCTTCATTTTGCCCTTTTGTATCCCTAAAGTCTGGATTATCCTCTACAAGAGAAGTTGATTTTCTTGATAGTCGGTCCATGGAATGAGCGTGGAGATCGATGATTTTCCATAATATATAGATCAAGATCGATGTTACATGTTCATCAAACTGTCTCATATATGTAGCCTTTACCTTCTAATGAGTTTACGACTGTCGATCCAAATATTATCACCAACCCATAAATGCTATGTGATGATGCAATATTCTTGTCGATGTACTAATTGCACCGTGCACATGATTATATAGACTAAATTCATACGAAACAATACCTTTAATGCGCTATTATATAATCTGTACAAGACAGTATATATAGCAATCTTGATTCTTATTTTGTTTGGTCCCTCTTACTATAAGCAGGTTTGCCCAAGAAAATAACAACAATGAATTCATTTTCCAACGTGCCTCCGGGCTTCAGATTTCATCCCACGGACGAAGAACTCGTGGACTACTACTTGAGGAAAAAAATCGCTTCAAAGAGAATCGAAATCGATTTCATCAAAGACGTCGATCTTTACAAGATCGAGCCTTGGGATCTTAATGGTTCGCCCCCGATAATTTGATCCATCTCCCTCGTTCTAAGTCGATATTTTTCTCTTCATATTTCTTAACTTGGAAAGCTAGCTCAAGAATGTTTTTTCTTCTTCTTCTGAAATAGACTTGTGCAGAATTGGGAATGAAGATCAGAACGAATGGTATTTCTTTAGCCATAAAGACAAGAAGTATCCGACAGGAACCCGAACTAACAGAGCAACAAAAGCCGGTTTTTGGAAAGCCACGGGAAGAGACAAGGCGATATACTCAAGGCATTGTCTTGTTGGTATGAGGAAAACCCTTGTGTTCTACAAAGGAAGAGCCCCCAATGGACAGAAATCCGATTGGATCATGCATGAATACCGGCTTGAAACCAACGAAAACGGAACCCCTCATCAGGTATATATCCATCCGATCCGAACCTAACCTTTCTTCTCCTAAATCCTAATATTCTTGCATAGATTGGATGGAAACATTTCACGTACCATAATACAAATCCCATATATAGATACACAAACACATATCCGTGTACCCAAACATCATATATGTGTGTACAAGAAGGGCGCTCTCCATTTCTTTGAAGGCATTTATGAACATAAATAAGTGTTATTATTGCTTGTCTTTGGGGTATGTCGACTATATAGTCGGTTCATTACCATATGAATGTAGATATACATATGCATCTCAAAGGTGATTAATTTGAAAATGATTCTGTGATCTTTGACAGGAAGAAGGATGGGCAGTATGTAGGGTTTTCAAGAAGAGATTGGCGGCGGTGAGGAAAATGGGAGAATACGAGACATCACCGTCGCATTGGTATAACGACGATCATCTCTCCTTCGTGTCCTCTGAACTCGAAACCAGTTCTCCAAGGCGAATCCTCATGGGTCATCATCATCAACCATATGGTCTCAATGCCGCTGCTTACCCCATCCACAACCCTAACTTGCAACGCAAGCAAGAACTCGAGCTACAACACTTCAATCATCTGGCACAACACCATCATCATCATCTTCTTCAACTTAATGAACCTTTGTTCCTCCAACTCCCTCAGCTCGAGAGCCCTAAAATCCAACAAGCTAACAGTAATTGCAACTCTCTTCCTTACGGGACAAGCAGCGGCAATAATCATAACGCAAACTTACAGTCATCGAATCTCGGGAATGAGGAACAAATGAATCAAGGGCAACCAAGTTTCAGCTCTCTGTATGTGAATAGCGGAAACGATCAAGCCGTGGATCAGGTGACTGACTGGAGAGTGCTCGATAAATTCGTTGCTTCTCAGCTAAGTAACGACGAGGCTTCTGCTTCTGGACAGAACAATGACGAGGAAATGAACTTGTTGGAGAGCGAAACAAAGAGGGTTTCCGAGTTGGGGCAAGAATATGACGCTTCAACTTCTTCGAGCTGCCAAATCGATCTGTGGAAGTGACCAAAGAGATTAAAAGATGCAAAACCCAGAAGATATATCGTACGTATACATGCATATATATATATATATATATATTATATATATACACAGACACAAATGCACACTGATGATGTGTAGATCATGTTGGTACAGATTATGATTGTAAGGATGAAAAGGGGAAAAAGCTTGGAGTATCTACCGGATTCTGGAGGTTTCTGTATATAATAAAACCAAAACTATGGTATTTCCTTTGGTATGATTTTTATTATATTATCGAACATTATGTTATATATAATATATATATACGTACGACTGTACGTATATCCTTTGTATTCACTATAATCAAAAGAGCACAGATCTGACTTTGACTTGAGTTCTTGCGAGCGGAAACGTTTACGTCCTTTTTTTTTCTTTTCCTTATATTAATTTGGAGCAAACAAAGAAAACTGGATGTTGAAGATAACTCAAGAAACGAAGGAGAAAAATTAGAATGTTAGAGAAATAAAAACTATTTTTCCTCATAAATGAACTTAAATTTTATTTGTGTTTTCCAAAAACATGCATTAATGTACACTCCGAAAATTTCTATTTTTGTGTCAAATCAATTTTCATTAATCGACCATAAGCTGAATTAATCTTTTCTGCATTTCAAGCAGTGTCTTAAGTGTATTTGGATTTGGTTTATGAAATTATTAACATGCAGAAATTTTTTTCCCAAAATGGAAACTTCGAGTGTGATAGATAATACAAATGGACATTGTGAACGTATACCCTAATTGTTCTGAATAATATTCAATGCATTCTTGTTTGAAGCATATATAGCGGTCCCAGAATATTTTTTTTTTATGTTTTAGAAAATATACGTAGATATATACATATATATACTCTATCATCAATACACACACACATATATATATATACACACACACACTCACGTAATGGACATGTAGGACATTAATCAGTATTGTAATTAAATTACAGAACCAAATTCAAGAACTTCAAACAACAAGAATTAGATGGGTTTATTCCCAATCTTGAAGATGATATTTTTTTTTCAAACAAACATTCAAATAACTCCAAGAAAATAAAAACAAAAAAAAAAGGGAAAAAGGGACCGAAGCATGCATTTTACGTAACTTATAAAAACATTGGATCTATAAAGATTGAAAGATAAACATTGGTTTTACCTTCAAATCTATAGCTTGAAGAATCCGAATGAAACCCACAGAAATATAAAAGGAGATGGGATTCGAAGGGAATGAATTAAAAGCATTGGAAAATTCGGATATGGCATTCTGATTCAGATTTATAGACAAAGGAGTTAGTAAAGACAAAGCATGCTTTGTCATGAAGAATCTTTTTATAATTATAATGTTTGATTCAAGCAAGGCATGAAAAAAAAAAGTTACAAAATTTACCTTTGCTTCGTATTTGTGGCTCTTTTATAACGTGCCCCCTCGTGGCTCGTGACATCTCTAAAGGAAGTCAAAATTTAGCAAAATAATCGAAAAACAATGTCCAAACTAATTTCGAAATTTTTTCTAAATTGAATTTAGCAAAACATTAAAAGAATGTATAATTTTTTTATTCCGATCACACGAATATTCAGATATTTTATTTTCATTAATTGTGAATGACCAAGACGATTATAAGAAAACCTAATTTATTTTAAAAATATAAAAATTTTCTACATAAAAAAGGAATTATTCTAAAATTCAGTATCAAATTAATGGAATTTCTCTCGTTCATATCTAATTTGGTGATGGAACATCATGATTGGGCGTGCTTTGGGGGGGGGGGGGGGGGACTTGGGATCATGAATTCAGTAAAAAACCGCAGTTTTCTAGAGTGCATTGTCAATATTGGATCTTGAAGGCGATAGAATAGAACATGGGTTTGAACTTTGAAGAGAGGAACTCGAGATTGAGAGTGGGAACTAACATAACGATCATTCTGTCTGAAGCTTCTGATGATGTCCCATGTTCATCCAACACATAAACCCTCCAACCCCTGAAGATTTTGTGCCCAAAAACTCAAGAATTCATACCAATAATCACACCAACCAACATGATGAAACATCAGTATTCTCACATGTAAATGCGTATGTATATGTGTGTATCTGCATATGTTTACTTCATCTACCTCTCGGCGCCTCGAACGGCAAGCCGTCCGGCGACAGACCGAACTTTGTTCGACTGAACTGTCTCTTTCCCATCGGAAGATTTCGGCAACCCAATTATGAACTCATCGACCTCCTGAAAAACCCATCAATCAACTCACAAACAGTTCAGATTTTTACCAGGGAAATCTGAGATTCAATCGAAATTCGAATCTATCAACCTCCATTTCAGCTATTTCCAGGAGCCTCAGCTCGAGCTTTTGCCCTCTCAATGACAAAACCTAACAAAACCCATCACAGGGGTTGACAATTCACATAATCCATTATCCATCTCTCGTTCACAACGGTCCAAATGAAGTAATCAATATTGGAGAAATCGATTTTCATTTCCACAATCTTAAAAGTATAGGAATTTAATTTAACTATTCCAAGCTTTATTCCTAATAATACTTTTAAGCTCTGAAAACTTTACATATCCAAGCTTGCATAATTATTTTATGAGAACCGATGCATTCAATATTGGACATAATATTTTAACAAAAAAAAATTGGACATAATATATATATATATATATATATATTATATATTATACAAATAAAATTATGAGACAGAACGGGAACATGTGAGGCGTCATCATTTGTGTGTGTTTCGTCTTTAGGCCGCAAATCCCAAGATCTCGACATTTATCCAACATTTTATTATCTTTATTTAATATTTTTTTAAAAGATATAATTATCATTTTGTGTTATTCTGATTGGAAATATGTAAAACTTTACTAAAAATATACTTGATTCGTTATTTTCTCATAATTGATGCGACAAAGTGATCAATGTGGGCATTGAATTTTATTAGAAGAGTGACAACCTAAGAAGAG
Source organism: Tarenaya hassleriana (assembly GCF_000463585.1). Classification (NCBI taxonomy): domain Eukaryota; kingdom Viridiplantae; phylum Streptophyta; class Magnoliopsida; order Brassicales; family Cleomaceae; genus Tarenaya; species Tarenaya hassleriana. The sequence continues at coordinate 1,594,866 of NW_010965019.1, forward strand.
ACATTTACTGGTTAACTTAAACATGCTTTGCGGTTTTTGTCTTAGAGGAGACAAAATTAATCATTATACCCCTTTTTCAATTTCTTTTTATTCTTTATATCGTTTAATTTTGTATTTTTTTCTTTTTTTCTTCTCAACATTAAAAAAGGAAAATCAAGGTAAATGCCAAGCAACGTGGTCATATCATTGGTCTATATAGTCCAAAAGCTGATCTATTCTCATGTGACAAGCATACAATAAATATATAAATCCAACAAATTAATATCTATAACATAAAATCAAATTAGATCTTTGAACCAACTAATTCCTCAACACCATTATATTCAACATTAATATGGACTGCCAATGGACATTAGTACACATACGAGATAACACATTCATACAAAATGTAACTCTTCATTGATACAAAGTGCCTTCAAAATGAATATTTATATACACAACCAAAATGACGTTATTTTGGAAGATTGAGGGATTTCATGGGTAGAGCCTAGAGGACAGAGAAGAGAAAGCCATTGCAAGAGTGGAATTAACCATAGAAAAGAGACTTGGAACTCGCACGTGCGAGAGATATCGAGGAGTGCACACGTGTGTCATTCAGTTTCCCAGTCTTCTTTGCATCTTTGTTCAGCTTATGACAGAAGTTCTGTCACATAACAGAGGAACTCAGAATGTTTGCTTTGGCTTTAAACTAAATGCTACCAAATCTAAACTATACAATCAGAAATGGAACAACTTCTGTTTAGTGCTCTCATCTCTGTTTGAAGATGAAATATGTGCTCTTCATCAGATTGACATCGACCGTATAAAAAGGCAGTTTTTTTCGTTGATTCGAACCTAATTCAGAAGGTGAAATGCTCCTCGGATTTTCCCGGGGAAAAGTCCGGATCCAGAGGAGAACCCTTCTTGATCTTCTCTTGAAGCTGCTGACATTTGGGCAGTATGATTTCGGCTCCTACACCTCGAGTAGAGAAATACCTCTCCAGTAATATCTGTAACATTCCGATTTTCGATCACAAACCTTAGGATTTGTAAAACTGCATCTATGGTGGTAATCTCTCTCTACTAACCAACACAAGGAACTGAAGTTTTTCTGTCACTTACCACCGCAGCATATGCGTCTGTTCTTTGCTTCCGCTCGTTCTTGCTGAGTCCCCTGGAAGAGAAAAAACAAAATATTGATTTCATATCATTCACATGGTAAGTCTCCTTCTCTACCAGCAATGTTCAAGGAGCAACACAGTACAAGGATTGTTGATAAGGATTCGTAACTTGGGATCATGAATTCAGTAAAAAACCGCAGTTTTCTAGAGTGCATTGTCAATATTGGATCTTGAAGGCGATAGAATAGAACATGGGTTTGAACTTTGAAGAGAGGAACTCGAGATTGAGAGTGGGAACTAACATAACGATCATTCTGTCTGAAGCTTCTGATGATGTCCCATGTTCATCCAACACATAAACCCTCCAACCCCTGAAGATTTTGTGCCCAAAAACTCAAGAATTCATACCAATAATCACACCAACCAACATGATGAAACATCAGTATTCTCACATGTAAATGCGTATGTATATGTGTGTATCTGCATATGTTTACTTCATCTACCTCTCGGCGGCTCGAACGGCAAGCCGTCCGGCGACAGACCGAACTTTGTTCGACTGAACTGTCTCTTTCCCATCGGAAGATTTCGGCAACCCAATTATGAACTCATCGACCTCCTGAAAAACCCATCAATCAACTCACAAACAGTTCAGATTTTTACCAGGGAAATCTGAGATTCAATCGAAATTCGAATCTATCAACCTCCATTTCAGCTATTTCCAGGAGCCTCAGCTCGAGCTTTTGCCCTCTCAATGACAAAACCTAACAAAACCCATCACAACAAACAACCCCAATTATCTTACTGCCCTAAAATTGAATCGGGATTTGGGACACTATAATCGAAGAAATGGGGAAATTTGAAAGAACCGTGAGCGGTCGAACAGAGAAGCCTTTGCTAAGCGCGACGCCGGTGCGAGACAATCCCAAATCTACTCCGAGACTGAACCCCCCTCTCCAGTTCCGGTCGGTTCTCCGGCGAAGGGCATTAGGGGGGATTTCATCAACTGAACAAACTGCCCTTGGAATTGAGGGATATTTACGGGTTCTAGACGAAGATATCCGAAGAACGAAAGGGGCAAAGATGTATTTTTCGGTTCTGAAGGTATTCGTCCGAAGTAGAGATGAAGAACCTTTGAAGGAACACTGCTGCATAGAACACATCACTCTTCTTGAGGAAGACGAAGACAGCAAAAACTGATAAATCCGCGAGAAGAAAATAATTTGTTTTTTAAAAACAAAAATTCAGACCTTCTAAATCGAACAGAGTATTACTCATCACAGGCTTTTTAAAGCCCATTATTATTGTTTCAAGACTGATCGGCCCATTAAGGTTTGAGACTTTTCCTTTTTTTTCCTTGCATTTTTTAAAATTGACAAAAATTGTTAATGTATTAAAAAAATCAAAACAATACTTGAATATTCTTTGAGTTTCAAATTTTAAATAATATTTTTAACTTATATAATTGTTTTTTATAATTCATTCTCTCTTCTTCTAATTCATGAATTCGATGGCTTTCATGATAAATTATTCTTTTTTTGAAACATTTTTTCCTAAGTTCTTTTTTTTTGATAATTACATCTCCCAGATGACTGGGTCAGCCTATGTGAAAACTCCTCCTCAACCAGGAATCGAACCGCCAATCTCTAAATGTTTTGCACCCAGTTGCTGACCACTCGTCCACAAGTTGTTGGGTATTTTTTTTCCTAAGTTATAGTAACCATCTTATTAAACCAACCTTTAATTCATCTCCCTTTCATCTAAACTATAATATATATATATATATATGCGTGTATGTGTGTGTGTAAAATACATGAACAAACAAAATTATACATTTAGCAACGAATAAGTAGAATCATACAGACGTACAAAAGGCGCATTTGATAGGAAATTTGGGATCTAAATCAAAAGGTTCAAACATGGCTGACTATACCAATAATTAAACATATGTTTTAGTTCTTGACCATTTTACATAAGTGTCTAGAGTTACTAATTAATGCTAATTGTAAGTAATGGAGTAATTGATAGCAGGAGCCATTCCAACATTGGCCGATGCCAATAACACATCCTTCATCACTGGATCCTCTCCTTCCTACAATTAAAAGAACCCATCATCATCATCATCATCATCATCATCATATGAATTGAATAAAAGTATAGGCAGTTATGTATTTACTCTATAATAATTTCAAAGCTTTTCACATGAATTATTGTCAAATATTTAGCATAGAAAGCCTCTTTTAAAATATTTAACTTAGAAAAAAAAAACATAACGAGGGAGAAAAATGTAAATTCACCTGGTGGCGTATGCTAGATCGTCGAGCTAACTGATCAGGCGCAAGACCAAACTGAATATGTGGGAAGTGGGCCCACTGACAATCACAATACGCAGTTCATACGAGTAAACTGTAAATGTTTTCTTTTCCCTTTTCGTAGAAGACAATTTAATTAAATTTATGACAATATATATATATATAATAACTAAGAAAAATTAAAATATTACGTTTTTTGCAGCAGCACTGAAGGCTTCCCTGTGCGTGATATTGGGATTCTCTGCCTTTATCCGTTGGATCTCTTCCCTGTAATTACGTATGTATCTACACATTCATGTATGAAGATATATATATATACACACATAAACAATTTATAAATGACTATATATGGAGCATTGTCAGTGCCCTGCACATATATGCATGTGTCATATATACACACAGCATCTTCTATGAAGTGAAAGATATATATATATATATATATATATATAGGCCTATAATATAAATGACAGATGATAATTTACTTGATGAAACGGTTGTAAGCCGAGGGGACTCTTTGTCTCTTCGCCTGAGCTGTAGAAAATCAAAAGAGAAAAAGGAAGAGAATTTATGAAAATTCGGATAAATTCACACTTTAATTACAAAAAGTTTATATAAAAAAAAAAGACAGTAAAAGCCATACTGTGTCCTCATCACCATCATTTTGTAATTATTTCAACCCTTTTCAGTGATTTGACCATCTATCCATATATATATACATACATACATATATATATACACACGCGCACAAAGAGACTTTCCTATGCATATCCGTGAGTGTACAACATTAATTTCAACTCACTGGAATGACTTCTCTAAAGAAAAGAAAAAGATCGCATTAATAGCTATTTTCTTAAATATTATGCGATTTGATTTATTTTTTTTTTGGGCAAATGGTTTTCTTATGCAATTTGATATTTACGCAACTATTGTCGTATTTTATCTTGATGTACTCAAAGACGAATGTAAAAATTCATATTTTTTTCAAAGAAAGCATCATGCACATGTGATGTTTGAGGATGTAGTTGGCATTGCCAATGGAGGATTGCAATAGAACGTCATACAAGCATCAGAGAGTGAAATACGTGACTTTATATATAAAATACAAGATGATAGTCGATCATATGTGGCGACCAAATTATAGTGATCAACCCGTTATAGAGAAGTGCTTATCATTCATATAAAACTATAAAATGTAGCAATCAACGGGTGGGTTTGAGTTTAGTTTCTATAAATGTTATGAATATATATTTATGTGTGTGTGTGTGTGCGCGCATGCATATACGTATATATGAGCATATATGACAAGATCATGATGATTGATTATAGTAACTACTTACGTCTCTTGATAACTTGATGAGACCGTGGAAGCTCCTTAGTCATTCCGCGAGGACATGGAGGTGAAGTGGCGAACAAGTGGTTTCCACTCGATTCATTAATCGTATGGTTCGTGCTCGGGTTCTGGATCTCGCCCTATACCGCAGATAATATATATACATATAACCAATATAAGATACTTTATGTATATATATGAGATTATAGAAAATTCAGGGTTCTAATTTGGAGTACCGTGGGATTTTGGTTATGAACAAAGCTGTGGAATTGACCGAGTGATGGGAAGAGCAAAGGCATGTGGACCGGCAAAAGAGTGGTGCAGTGGCCACATCGAACCGTTACGGTCTTGGACAAGCTTGTGCTAGGAACACTCACCTGCGTTTGTGTACATATATACGCATCATGTCTGAACGTATTTTCGTATGTATACATCAACCCCGATCGAAAAGGATACAAAAAAACACAAACTAGTGGAGGACGGTAGAAATCAGTGAAGGAAACCCTAGGGTTAGGGAAAAGAAAGTAAAGTCGAAGACGATTTTGCGAGTACGAACTTCCTTTTTTTTTTTAATCAAATGATACGAATTTTCTCCAAAATCAGATACGAACATTCTATTAACTGTATAGATATGTATATTCGACTTAACTGTATGAATTTTACTACCAACGGATATTCATAGATCGTTGTCGGCTGAAGAATTTTGGTCTCCGAAAAGATCGATATCATAACCAAGAACATACGCATATTCATGTGCATATGTTATCTTGTCGTGTCTATCTCTTGTAGATCAAGATTCTCATAAAACGAACGCCATCGATATATATATATATATATGCTGCTATATGTATATATGTATGACAGTATACGTGTATGCAATAGTAAAAGCAGGCTTACAGCGAGAACAGTGTCGCAGATGTTGCAATGAACATAGCAGAGATGTTCATGGAGAGGTTGGTCAGAGGAAGAGGAAGAAGAGGAAGATGAAGACATCCTCGGAATTAGCTTCTTTAAGTAATGGATTTTGATGATTGGCTCCTTCTCTTTGAACTTTGATACAATTGATTTGACAGATTTGATGGATAAATAGGGTTATATGTATAGGTATATTAAACTAAAAGCAGAATCTTGAGATGATATATGTGCAAATCTTGCCTGAAAAAGAGAGAGAGGAGAAAAAAACCCTCTTCGTTCTAGAGAGAGAGAGAGAAGATTTGGGTTGGTTGGTTCGAGGAATTATATTTAAAACCATTACTCTCAAATGTGCTTATGGCCCTTATTTGTAACCCTCGTGAGGTTGCGATACAAGAGGTAAATCGAATTTTAACCTCGGTTGGAGAAATGTTCAACTTAAATGATGAAAACCAACAAAGTGATCACATGATTCAATGATTTGGGAACTTCCGATTTTGTAACCAATTGTTACGTACGTACGTACATACATACATACATATTTTATTATTGAGATTATATCTTAAACCCTAAAAAAATCTAACTTCAAAAAAACGAGAATGTGAAGTAACAGCTAGGTTAACATCAAGACAAACTTAGAGATGGAAATTATAATCTAAATCAGCGAATGAGTGTGTTAATGTACATATAATACAGTATCTTTCTTAATTCAAAGAACATGAATGAATATAAATATGTGCATCCATGGACAAAACCAGATATGAATGGCATGCGATTTCTCAAACAAAACAGTGTGAAACACAAGTAGTTGTAATGTGAAGACAAGAGGGAACTTGTGGTTGGGATTCCCAAAGCCGATAGAGAGAGAGAGAGAGAGAGGAAACAGAGAAAGGGACGTTTGCATGGAGGCTCATACAGCTTTCACTCTCTCTCTCTCTCTCTCATCAGTTGTTTTCACTTGTTTATCACTCTGTCCTCCTCCACCTCACTATATTTTTTTTTAAACATTTAATTTATTCATTTCTGATTTTTATTTTTTTCATGTGGTCTGGATCGAACCGCATTTTTTCTCTCTATTTCGGTGGATGAATCGAAACCTTTTCAATATATTATATTTATTTCCTCGAAATTCATGCTTTGTTTTCTTCTGAGTTCGTTTCTTATCTTTTTCTTTCTTTTATATTTTTCCTCAATTTCCAAACCCCCAAGTCTCCCCTTGCAACCCTCGGTCAATTTGCCTCACACTAAAAGGTCACAATCGCAGATCTATACACACACACGTATATATATAAACATACGTATAGATTGATTGTGCACCTAATAATCATTCAAACGTTCGTATTATACGAATATACTGACTACACATAGCACTTTGAATGCGATTTACATTGCTTTAGCGTCGCTGGGTCCCTTATTCTTATTCACTTTGATTACACGTACTTCATAATCAACTACGTAAATAAATTATCAAATATTGGGTGGTTCAATTGGTTTGCCGTGGAGCTAAAATTACTTTTTGACCCAGATTCGAATATTTATTTGGGAAAAGATATTCACATATATTTTTTAATATTTTAAAATATTTAATTGGGCCAAAGTTACGATCGGATTATCAAATCTTACATATAGCTAGCGAATATTAATCTTATACCATGCTAATAAAATCGTTGCTCCTAAGAAGAGTTATGCACATTTATGCATTAGAATTCGAATCACGTTGACTTGTATTCCATTAAGTGTAAAGCTTTAGTTATTGTGAATATATGTTATTCATGTTGGTTTGTGAATGAATAGGGCTTTAAAATTTTATAACCTTTCCCTCTTAGACAATTTTTTTCATCTAATTTCTAATCTATACTAACAATTTTCAGCATATTTCTGGGGAATTTTATCTGTATACATCCTCATAACAAAATTTATTTGTGACACTCATTTATAGTAGAAGCTTGATTATATACACTACAAGAACAATCGTGTGGATATATATATATATATATATATATATATATATGTATGTATGCATGCATGATGGATTCTAAATATATAACCGTATATGCCATAAGTTGATAATATTAGACAGACAGGCCCTAGATGTCACTATAGCACGATCAAATCACACATATGTATTAATGTATGTATGTATGTGCATATATATATATAATATTTAATTTTGCGTATATACATCTATTAATAAAAAGCCAATACAGGTAGAAAAGAATCAGAAATTTGATTGATTTGACTGTTCGATATACCAGTCTCTCACAGACATATATCCAGAATGTAAAGTATCGAACCTTTTATCATTCTCTCTCTTCTCTCTCTCTCTCTAGGGTTTTTTTTATATTTGTTTTTGTCGTTTAACCTTAGGGTTTTTAATTAGGCTCGTCAATCAATCGTCCCTCTCGAATTTCAATATTTCCCAAAGTCTAAAACAACTTATGATTGTGTATGCATGGTGTTCTAAGATTCTAATTTTTTTTTATCATTTGGCTAAATTATTCAATTTCTGGTCGGTAAATTCCAAAATGTATTTTGTAATCAGTTTAAATTGATTTAAAATGATGGCAAATATTTTTGAAATAATATACACTTTTCGATGGATTACATCTAATTCTATCGTATTCGTATTCCATCTATTCAGTCAATTCAAAACATTGCTATCATTAACTGTTCAACCCTAAAACCAAAAAAAAAAACATTAAATTATAAATAAAAAAACCAATCAAGCATCACACGCGCGTAGACCTCAAAAGCAAAATACAATTCTGAAACCCATAACTGATTAAGCTTATAATTTGGTCGGCCCAATAAAAGTGAATTTGATATTTTGGGCCCATTCATGGACTTCAGCCCACCAATACGACTTTTTTTTTTCCCCGTTTGTTTTTTTTTATTTAGAACTTTAGCGCAAAAAAGAATCAAATTATGCTGTGAAAGCTATCTTTAAAAAGAAAAAAAAATACAAAATATTTGAAATAATTATCAAATAATGTGTTCCGTTGGTCCAAATTAATGGTCTTTATTTAAATCCCAATATTGGTGAGAGCGCCTCTTTGTCTAAACAAAAATGAAAAGATAACAAAATTTCGACCAACAAAAAGAATTTCGATCAACAATGTTCTTCATATCGAAAAGGAGAAGGAGAGATATATTTGCAAGAGAGAAAATGCTAATAACAAAAAGAGAGAGAGAGAGAGAGAGAGAGAGAGAGAGAGAGAGATCATTTCATGGAGGGAAGAGAGAGATGGGGGGAGCGGATGAAAGCGTTGTTCATTTGCCAGACCTTAAACGACGCCGTAACGTTGGATCCTGTGGCGTCGTTGAAGAAGAACAGCTTGGCTCCCCCATGAACTGCTTTTGTCGGATACACCCTCGACGTTATGCACGTTCTCCCTCCTTGTCCGAATCCCTCTATTATCGAATGATCCACCTGCCCATTTATTTATTCGTTTATTTTTAAAAAATTATAATAACCATAAACTTTTATTTATATTTCTGTTTACCCAAACAAAAAATAATGATTAATGCGTACCAGGATTCTCATGCTTAATTTCTCTCCCTCTAATACTGGTGTGAAGCTTCCGTATATGCGCTTGTCCACATCGTTTGCCACCGACGACCTGTTTTAATTTAAAAAAAAAAACAATTATATATTTTGATATATTGTAACAAATTGAGATCCCAAGTGGTTTAAAAAAGACATATAATGTATACGTAGATATTATATACATATATATCTTCCTCAAACATGTATATCGCGTGAATATGTACTATGCACATATATAATTTATGGCTTCCTACATTCGATGCATAGTCTAAAACTTATGTATCGAAGAATATCAAAACTATCGGATCTAAATATTATGTAATATTACTGTAATCGGAAGGATTTCAATTTATACGATACCTTGAGGTGTCGGTGCAGAAGAAAGTATTGAGCTTCGAATCTTTGCCCTTAGCCACATAGAAGTAAACCCTAGTTTGCTCCGACAAGCTCTCGTCCGCGAGCACGGAGAATCCGAACGGCCCGAGAGCGCCACGTGTTGTCGTGCTTTGGCAGCTGAATTCCCCGTCGGTAGAGGAATCTTCTCTGATGAATCTTTCGAGAGATTCCTTCTCGATCTCGAACTCGGCCTCGATGTCTAGCTGAGCCGCCGGGCCCACTTCAACCGGAACTATGGTTCCCGGCCCGACCTCCATGTCGAATTTCTTGATGCTTAGTCTGAGAGATTCGATCTCTTGGACCGGCCATTGGACCAAGTTCTTCCCCGTCTTTGTGTCCAGGACTATGGTTCTTGGAATGCTCTGAATCAATATTAACCATGACAAAACGTATAAATCCTCTAATCATAATTCTAACTAGGGTGGAGAATTTGGTTTGTGACCGAATAACTGAACCATTCGAATAACATATTCTATTACACAATCAAATCCGATATAAAAATTGAATGATTATAGTTCTTTTAAGACCTAGAAACTGAATCCGAAACTAAATATAAACAAACGAAAAATAAAAAAACAAAAATTGCTTTTAATATATAAAAACTGAACTAAACCAAATATGAATCAAAGTAGAACAAAATTGAATTGAACCGAATTTGATATAAAAACTGAATGACTATAATTTTTTTAAAATAAAATAAATGAATCCAAATATAATTGAATGGAACTTAAACCGAAACTCAAAATATCCATTCCTAGTTCTGATATATTCACTCATATATAATTCGCAACAATTTTTTTTTTTATCAATTTCAAATGTCAAGAAAGAATCAAGAAGCTTCAAATTTTTATTTTTTTGTGTGCAAGCACTACGTTACTACGTTATGGACCTCTAACTTGGGTAAGAAGCAACTGAAACCGAAAACCCTAACGTGAATCGCAAGTAAAAATGTAGATCAGAACGTACCTGAAGAGAGGACCAACCCTTCTTTATGTCAGCTCCCTCGCTGTCTGACTCACCGATCCAACCCCACAAGATCCTCCGACTTTTGTTCTGATCGTAAAACGTCTTCGACGCGTAGAATTTCCCGTAATCGTACCTCAGACCGATCCCGACGTCGATCTCGGCATCGTCCGGAACCCATGTCCCGTTCTCGTCGTAGTATGTCCCGATCGCGTAATGGTCATTCCTCGTGTCGTCCAGACTAGCCTTGACGATGTGTCTAACGTCGAGACCATTGACCGAGGTGTCGAGGCCGTTGACCGAGGAGGTCGTGGAGACAGGGAAAAAGTCAACGCACTCCCACATGCCGGTGCCGGGGACTCGGTGCAAGAGGGAGGGGAGCTGCTGGTAGGTTTTGAAGTCGGTCGTATCGTAGAGGAGGGAGATTCCGGTGCGGTTGAGCTTGGAGCCGATGGTGAAACGCCATTTTCCGGCGGAAGTCCGCCATGCCGTGGTCGGATCTCGGAAGTCCTTGGGGTGGATCCCCGGCGGAGGGACGAGGACCGGGTTGCCGGAATATTTCACCCATTTCAGTAGGAGGGGATCGTTCGGGTCCTCAGGATAGGCCAAGTTTTGAACCTTTTTACAACAAAAACGGAAAAAAAAAAATCAAGAATCTAATGACGCTATGGAACTAAAAGACGAGAGAAAATTTTTGTGAAAACTGTCTCTATTCTTATGGATATAAAGATGTCAACTTTTACAATTTGTCATGAGAAAGTTTTGCACTTTGCACCAAAAGACATGAGAAATTTGACAAGAACAATAATAACACAACCTAAGAACTTTGGTCGAAATCAATGGTTTATCTTAATAATCTGTATGGGGCTATCTGATTGTAAAGTTTACACCTATTAATTTGGTTTGAATTTTCTTTCTCAATTTAAGCCTATGGTCTTTTTTTTTATAAAATTACCTGGACGGACTCGTTGGTAGAACCGGTGTAGAGCATGACGATGGAGCCGTCGTCGAGGATGGTAGCCGAGCCGGTCCAGACGCCATTGGCGTCGTACCATTGGTCAGGGACCATGGCTAAGGGGAGGTGGACCCAATGGATGAGGTCCTTCGAGACGGCATGGCCCCAGACAATGTCTCCCCACACAGCTGCATTCGGGTTGTATTGGTAGAAGAAATGGTACCATCCCTTATAGAACAATGGACCTACACACACACACACACACTAACATGGGTCAAAATCATAACTTTTCTTCAATTTCATACTTCGATTTTGTTTCACTAACATGGGTCAAATTCGTAATTTTTCTTCAATTATGAACAATCAAAATCACATGTAAGTATTTATCTGCATATATATGCATATATATATATATATATATATATATATATATATGTATATTCACTTTTGAATGGCGGTCAAATGATTGCAATCTTTTCCCATGTGGATCTCAAACAAGAATATAAATGGGCGGAAGATGGATCCAATTGGCCGTGAAGACTTTCATCAGATTTTATAATATTTTTTAGGTTTAATTGATTTGATTATTGGTAGTGATTGACACTTTCTTGTTCCATCGACGTTTCTATTTGCTGGCAAAAACGACATGATATAATTGTCCCATTTCTACCTATGGTTAATTCAATTACATAATTCCATATCAATTCCTCTATATATTTTACAAAATACGCAATACATACACATGTGTACACACGTCACACATAATCAATTCAAAAAATACCATATTCCAAGAATTTCTAAACATTAGGGGGAAAAAAAGAATCCAATGGAGAACTTACCGTTAGGATCTGCAGGAGAAGGAAATGAATTGCGCCATCCAACATTCCCCGAATAAAAGGCAGAAGACAAAATAAAATAAAATTAATTAGAAACGGATTATTAATATTTTTCTTGAAAAAATTGATTAAACATCACAATTGTTTTTTACAATAAATTAAAAACCCTCTTTTGCACAATTTGTAATCAATCAAATCTATAGAGAGAAAAAAAAGGAAGAATGAATATTCTCCGAACTTGAAAAATATACTAAAAGGAAGACACTTTTTCACGTAAAATATATTTCAAAGTAAAAGGAAAAAAAAAGGGAAAAGGAAAAAACGTTTTATATTGGAAAATTTTATTTTAGGTTAAAAGGATACGTACCGTTCATCCAATTCTTCTCAGGCTGAAAATGGAAGGCCGTCCTCTGCCAATTCAGCATGCTATTGTCCCACGGGAACTCCGCCGTCGCCGGAGCTCCGTTCCATAAGCCGAAGGATCTCAACCGGTCGGTGCTCTTCTCCGAGACTCCGGCGACACGCGCACGTGAATCCGGCGTGACGGTCGCGTTTCCGGCGCCGATGACGTCAGCTTGCGGCGATGAGCCGTCGTGAGTGGCGATGAGAGCGACGTAGAGAGCGACGAGGAAGAGGCCGGAGGAGACGGCGAGTGGGCCCATGATGGCTCGTCTCCGCCGGGCCGGATCCGGTTCGGGTCCTGACGACCCGTCGGACAACGGAGTGTACGGAACCGGGTCGGAGAGCGGCAAGGTGGCGTCGGGCCTCACCATTTTTCCCCCGTCTTTTGTCCTTTTTTTTTGTGGGTGAATTTCGATTGTTGTAAGCAAAAAGGGCATCCGTATTGGACTATTTATAATCTTCTTAAAAAAAAATTAACAATTATAAAAAAAACATTAACCTCACAATGTATTTAAGATTGAAAATATAAATATAAGATTAAGAGATTGATTTCTACCTTCCCTAGTGAGCTGGCTAGAGAGGAGAGGACACAAAAGGAAACTGATAACGGGAAATGGAAAAAAAGGATTTGTGTATGTGAATTGGAATTGGAATTGAAATTAAAGTTTTTGTTCCTATTTTATTTGGTAATTTTTGTGCTGGATGTTTTAATTCGAATTTGGAAAAATCATGCTTGTTTGATAATTATTTTAAATTTAATTTCTCTAAATATCTTTTACTCATTTCTCTTTGATTTATATAACTCAATCAAAAATATTTATTTTTAATTAAAACGATATGTTTTTTAATGTCTTTGATGTGGATTAAGTTTGCAATTGTTGAATGATTCAAATATTTTTATTTTTATATGTTTTCAATCTATTTTTTTTTCTAGATTGGTTATCCATAGAGGTAAAAGGATCATATTTTGTCCATAGTTTTTCAACATTTGGCCAACGGATCTATCTGATTAATCTGAGTTTTCTATTTTCGTAACGGCAGAATATAGAAGGAAATATATCTTTTCGTTTTTATTTCCTTTTGCATTCCCTTGGTTATATATATATATATATATATATATATATATATATATTGTTTTCTAATGGTTGAACTTGAATATACTTTTCTTTATAAAGCAAAAACTTATCTTGATTGCACTTACACATGGGTATGAATTGTCATAAAACATAATACTTATCTGTATTTTTTAGTATTTTTTAAACTCTGCATTTTATAATAATAATAATAATGACATTTTACATTTAATATTTCATAGGGAAAAATTGTGATTAAAAATAAAAGTTATTACATAGGTTTTGCCAAAAAATTAGGAGCCAGAATTGATGTTTAAGACAAATTATCCATTTTCCTTCATCGGATAATAATATTATTTAATGGGCAAAGACTTGCGGACACGGTAACATGGAGACCGACCACTAATCCATACATTGACAATTAATTAGTCTACAAGATTCTAGAATTATATTTTGTTCAAAATACAGCAAAATTCGATTAAAAAAATAAAGAAAAATACAATTTCCATGTTGTTAGATGCATCATGCTCCAATCACCGTAGCTTTGATTGATCCAACGGTTGTTAAACAAATACTGACACATTGATTCAAATCATCTTACATATATATATATATAGCTTCAATTTCGTCAAAAACATTGGGGATACAATCAAATATAGATGGAACATGTTGTTTGATTGGCCAAAAGCATATGAAACATACATTTAATATATATATATATATAATATTACAATCATAAATCGAATAAAAAATTATGATAACATGTGAATAGTCTTATAGCCACATAAATTGTTTGCGGAGAGAGAGCAAAACGACAGTCGGCACTGAAATTGATTCTTGTTATATTCTGATCCTACAAAAGGAAATATATAAAAAAAAAAACATCTTAAATTTATACGATGTATACTTCCGAAGTTAATTTTGTTATGGTAGAGGAAATTAAAAAATTACTCGGTCGAAAATTGATTATTAAACAGCCGTATTATAGATCTGATAATATATAAATAAATTAGTGAATAATTCTCATATAAAACAAAGATCAAAGAACAATCTCTTATATATATATATACATATTTTTTTTGTTTAATGAAAAAGAAAAAGACAAGATCTCACATATAATTGTTGGGTGTGGAGAAACTACATCCACATGCAAAGACCCATACGGTCCTTCATTACTCCCACGTGCCCTGTCTTGTCGCCACCACATAAATAGACCATAACCTTATTTTGTTTTAGGGTTCTTTGCAAAATTCGAGATTATACAAATTATGATTTCAAAAAGTTCCAAAATTACCTCGAAACAGTAATATTTTTTTTCACAAAAATACACAATTATAACTTAAACTTAGTGTGCAGCATGTGGGTAGGGTTGGCTCCTCTGTTGTCTGTATCTGAGTGGAGGTTTTATGAATTACAGAAGATTCAAGATTTCGTGCATTTTGATTACAACATTATATATACCGTTAATTGTATTAAACACATGCGATTTCATGGACCTATTCGCAATCTTTTATTCGCATTTTAGAGGAATATAATAATAAATCCGGACCAAGTTCCAACATTTGGTCCAATTCAAAGCATTCGTATCTACATTCTTTAACCCTCTTTGAAAAATTTGCGAGTTTGATGTCTGCGCACCACTTCGTGTTATTCCTTGTTTCAAATTTACAAAACGGAACCCAACCAAATAATAGAAAATTATATACGCGAATAATAAATATAAAAATAATATTTAAAAAATCGATTTCATATATTTTTTTAAAATCAAATTACATAAATATGAACTATATAAAAAAATTAAAACGAAAAATCTTTTTACAAAACAAATGCTTTCCGATAAATATCTAATCGATTAAAAAAATATTAAATTAATTTTTCTAAAACCTATATATATATATATATATATATATATATCACAAATCAATCACACCACCGGAATAATTTAATTTGTATAAACTTCAGAACGTGGGTGATGTGTATGAGTGAGTGTGGGGGGTTAGATCAAGATGGACATGAACAAAATCTGACATAGACATGACTCAGAGATCATCAGATTTGGACTAAGTTCATGTCTCTCAGGTCACAGCCAGAGAAGTTTCAGACAAAACGCAATTGACGAAAGAACAAAGAGGGCAAATGTAAATAAAGAAACCTGGATTTTGTCTTTTTATTATTGATTTTTGAAGAAGGGAGAGAGAGTGTTCTTTAGACGTTAGGAGGAGGCCAGATCTTGGCGAAGAGCTCTTCAACGCGTCTGGCTTGGTTTGCATAACCTTCCACTCCACCAGAAAGAAGCTCCACAGATGCAGCTCCCATGGCTGACGCCATGCCTAGCTGATCCCATTTCACTAGCTGCAAAACCCAAACCCATTTGGTTAAAACCGGTTTGGTACCATGATGAGATGTACCGATCTTGGTTTCGGATTTTACTCATACCCTTTTATCCGAATGAACCATTGCTTGGATACCCAAAACAAAAGTCCGGAACTTTAGCCCAAGTTGGAAGCTTTTTTAATGTGGATTGAAGTGCTGGAATTGCAAATGAGGGTAGCTAGTAAGTAACTGACCTCTTTGTTGGTGAAGTTGTAGTGAGTTGCAATCTCGGGTGAAAGCTTCCGCACGAATGAGTACTTCTCGTCGGGTGTGGTCGCTGACTCTTTGAGAGATTGCAGTACCTTCAATGGCGCTATAATATAATCGACACTGGACGAGGCGACAGATACGTGAAAAAAAATGAATCAGTATCGGTTGATAAATATCAAGCAGTGATTGGTAATGGAAGTTATCCGGCTGGGATTTCGTAGAAGGGTTTTGTCTATTTGAGGTACCCGAGAAGACTGAACAAGTCTTGCTTGTTTCGGACTGCTGCAGCCATAAGCTTAGATCTGTAACCGTACTTGTGAATATAGTTATACGATTTTCTGACCTGTGACATTTACACATAAACACCATGTAATAGCTGCATTGAGAGAAAAGAGACATCTGGAAAGGAAAGAGTAATAATAAAACTAACCAAGGCCAAACCAGGATCATCCCCGGCTTTAATAGCAGCTTCTACCTCGGGATCTCCAGAATGATTACGAGCCCAATCCTGAAGAATGAGTGTTCGATTCAGCATAAAAAAATAGGAAATCGAAAAACAAACTGATCATTTGATATCTTCAGAAAGTTTACCCTGAGACGACCAACGAAAATCTGAATGACAGAGGCATTTGCTTGGGCAGCTGCTGCAGCTTGAGCAAAGCTGATGTGACAGTGGCATGAATGACATTATAAAGAATAAGAATGAGATCACACAAAATTAAACAAAACCGAGAAATTTCTATTTCAATTTCAAAGGATGGATTAGAGAACAGATATTAGCACATCTAAACAAGGCATACCCACAAAGTAAACAACACTTCATCAGTGTACATTGAATCGATGTCTACCTGTACACGAAAGTCAGGTGCGTCTGTATACCCTCAGATTCCAGTAATCTTGCAGCTTCTATACCCTAAGAAAGCAATATGCACAAGATTAACCGAAACAGAGATATGGAGAAATGATGGGTTAATATACTCGAGTTCTCAGCAAAATACTTACTTGCCAAGTTGCAGGGATTTTGAATAGCAGCCGGTCATGTGGTACATCGATTTCATTGTACAGTTTCAACAAATCATGAACCTACATATCAACAAGTACCGTTACATCATTGGATGAAGTCAGTAATAAAAAACCAAAATTTTCAACAAACCAGACTCGGGTTTAAAAAAGAAAACGCATAACACATGCCGGGTCAGAGAATCTACTGGAGAGAAAGAAAAAATGCTCAATCAAGAAACAACCAACAACCATAGATTAAGGTTAAGAAAAGGGCAGATCCATTGGCATTAAAGATAAATCACCTTTCGGATGATTCCATTTGTGTCATAAGCAAGGCGTCCATCCACTTCAGTTGAAACTCGACCAGGAACAAGTTTCACCAACTCGCCACCAACATTGACGATAGCCTGCACTATTAAATACCAGCCATTGCCCAAAAGCCTTGAACAGAAAACGGAAAGCATGCCCTTGAAAGAGAGAGAAAAAAAGTCTAAGAGCAAAGAAGACTCGCCTTGTTGAAAAAGCAAGAGAATCTAGACTCAGGGCTTTCCTGTCCAGTACAAGTAAAATCCGCCAAGGCCATATCTACCGCATTCTAATCATCGTGCAAAAGCCAATTACGTGGGGGCAAAACATGAGAAATGGAACACAATGCCATTGATTTTCTCTTCTGGATTTCTAAAGATCAGAATGGTTACCCGGAAAATTGTATCAGGAAGACCACAGATACCCAACAGAAGACCGGAGCTAACAGTAGCAGCAGTTGGAGGGAACCTTCAGTAAATAAAAACAAAAACATCAATCCACAAGTATTTTCTGAATCTGATTTCTAATTTACTGATGAATAAACTCAAGTGGGAAAGAACCCTACTTCTCGAAATCGTCGAAAATGACAGTATCTGGAACGATTTCACTGAAAGCCGAGACAGCATCCAGTTCAGAGCTCTGACCTACAAGCATAATCCGAGCAACAAACAGAGATAAGGAAAAACCAATTCTGTAGAACAATTCAACCATGATTCACTAACACTCAACCAAAGATTCAATTACATACCGAAGCAACACCATTTCTAAGAGAAGATTCAAAGCTACCCAATTGTAACTCTACCTAGATCACATTTCCAACATGGTGCATCGATATATTAACAAAATCCCAGATCATCTGAAGCTCAAACCCGCAGAAATCGATCGAGAAATCCAGGAAATATCCTAAATAACACGAATTGCTATACGATCGATCACTCAAGAGACGAAACAATACCAGCTTCAAGAGACGAAGACGACGGAGACGATGAGCCCGCGGAAGCACAAATCCGAGGAAGCGGAGACCTCCGGAGATTGAAGAGAACGGACGGAGGAGGAGCGACGGCGAACCTGGATCCGACTGTCCTCCATCTGCCCTTCTGCGAGGTTCGAGGTCGAAGCTGTGAGCTATACATACACATATACACGCCATTGATGAATTCAAGAGGGGGAGAAAGAGAGTACTTGGAGCGACGCAGAGAGAGATGGAGAAGGCGGAGATTTCAAAGAGAGTGGCATCTTTGCTTACAGTTGCAGAGTTGATCGGAGTGAACAACAAATCCTGCCGTTGATATCTTTGTGCCTTTTATTTCTAATTTCTAAATATCTCTTCGAGGATAAAAATAGAAATATATACATCTCTATATATAATTAAAAAACAAATTTTTCAGGTCAATTTTTTTTTTGGTGCCTAAATTTTCGTCAGGTATCTCAATTACTATAACTGATTATTCCTCATCAATTTATAATCTCGATTAATATTTAGCTAAAGATTTAATTATTACGCAATGAAAATTAGAATTTTATATTTTTAAAATATATAAAATCAGAAAATATTATCAAAACCATTGAATTGTTTCTTATAATTATTTTTTTATAATATTCAATTATAAGACACTAGTTTGATTATACTTTCTCTAAAATCATTAATTTATTTTTTAATTTCTAACAATTTTAAATACCTAATAAACATTTTTAGTTATGATGGTCAAGAAGTTAAAACAAAAAAAAATTCAAGATAATAAAAAAAAAAAAGATTAAAGATACTCTTGACAAAAGTAGTCTTTTAACATTACAAAAAAAAAAGACAGAAACGAAGAAAGAATGCTCCTTATAATTATTAGCATCTCCAAGAAATAACACCACCTTGACAAAAGTAGTCTTTTAACATTACAAAAAAAAAAGACAGAAACGAAGAAAGAATGCTCCTTATAATTATTAGCATCTCCAAGAACTAACACCAAAAAAAAAAAAAAAAAAAAAAAACCCCGGTTCAGACAAAATGCCGCTTGACAGAACAGGCAGAACCACTCTCTAAGCCAATCTGTTTAACCGGTCAACCCTAACCGAACCAAACCGGTTAAAACCGGCTTTGGTGTGTCTGTTCTTCTTCCACTTGGTGGTGTGGGGGGAAAGAAAGAAAGAAACTTGACTAGTGGTGTGAAAAAAATTCATCTCCAACGGATAATGGCTGAGCCCCAGGTTAAGCCAGCTCCGAAGCCAGAAGTGGCAATGGTGTGACCAGGCTTCACTTTCCCGCTTCTCACTGCCTCGTCCAGCGCTAACGGTATCGAAGCAGCGCTCGTGTTTCCATATCCCGCCAAGTTCGATATCACCCTTTCCGGCGGAAACTTCAGCCTTGTAGCCACCCCATCGATTATCCTCTGGTTCGCCTGCAGAAACAAGAAAAGCTTTCAGATCTTCCATCCGGGCGCAAAAAGGGATTCAAACTTTTCGGCGTTTCCATCCATGGTCTGGCCATAGAAACACTACACCTTCAAGAAGGAATATACCTGGTGAAGCAGAAGCCAGTCAATGGAAGAAGAAGGAAGACCGGCTTTTTGAAGGGCGGACTCGATGGATTGGGGTACACATTTGACAGCGAAGCGGAATACTTCTTTTCCGTTCATCTGAATGCAAGAATACGAAGGTTGCTGCGGAGGAAAGTCACCCAATACCGAGCCATTTGTGCCCGAGGCATCGTCCTTTTGGGCTTCAATCAGAGAAGCATTCAAATGTCTGCAAAAAAAAAAAAACAGCAGATGTCTGGTCGGGTTTCTTCAAGAAAAAAAGATGAATCCTTTAAGAGTTTGAGAATGAGAAAAATGGAGTTATACATACCTACGACCATCTCCATCGCTGTGCAAGTCAAAACTGAACAAACCATCATCCTCGACATCACAGGCCTGACGGAAAACGACAGGGGATCGTTCATCAGAGTAGTTTCAATACCCAAAAAAGATCGCCCTTTTGTAAGACAAAATTGTTTCAATAATTCTGTTCTCATTAGTCATTGTATAATAAAGATCCTCTCTTTTTCGTTATTAAGACACAAATGCCATACAGAAGGGGAAAACCCGTGTTACAGCTCGTTCTGGCAGATAAAAAGGTCGACTTTTGATTTGAGGGGTTGAATCCGGGATTTGAAAGGGGAGGTTTCGGTAATACCTGAACTACCACAGCACCGGCAGCATCCCCGAAAAGAATGCAGGACCCTCTGTCCGTCCAATCGACAAACCGAGAAAGAGAATCAGCTCCGATTACTAAAACATTCTTAAATCCACCCCCTGCAATTTTGAAGCAATAAAAAAACTCGGTAAAGAACGGTCCAGAAATATATACTTAATCTTAATAACTGATATATGCTATGATTCAAGGCTCGTCCAGAAGCAAAATGTTAGATATCATTCACCTCTTATATGACAAGCAGCCGAGACTAGACCCAGAACGAATCCACTACAAGCCGCAGTTATGTCATATGATAAGGGATTCTTTGTGCAACCAAGTGCCTTCTGAATCTGCATTCAGTAGAGAAACCGTCACAAAACAAGCCAGTTTGACATTCTGGTCAAGAACAAGAAATCGGAAATTCGATCTTCATGTAGAATACCTGTGGAGCGGTACCGAATATATCATCGGGAGTGGATGTGCACATCAAGACCAAGTCTATATCTTCGGGATCGACCTCTGCCATTTCAAGGGCTTTTGCCGATGCTTGTATCGCTAGGCCGGTCAAGCTATCTTCCCCTGAAACCAAAATTGTCCAAAATCAATTGCCTCGATTTCGCTATACCGAAACCGACACGATAACGAGAATACGGGTCAGGCTACCTGAAAGAACCCGACGGCTGCGGATACCGGTGCGAGTTGATATCCATTCACCTTATTGACCAACCCATTATTCTCCTAAACCGGGCTAAAGATCGAACTTGATTAAATACACAACCCGTTAACCGGAATTGGACTTTGGTTTTATCCAAATATTCTTTTAGGCATTAGGCCCGATTACTCAATTCAATCTTTTTTTGTTATCACTTGTATCTGATTCATTGGCACAATTAAGGACCTCGAGGTTCCAATACAAACGTTTAGCTGAACCACATCCGATCAACTTGCAGCCTTTGGCCACGACCCTTTGTTTTGTCCGAACGATGAATGGATAAAGAAGGGCACGGATCAGACATTGCATGCATTCCGTAAAATGCAATCGTAAATGAAGTAATTCTCCAAAACTAATTCGAACTCGGAATTGAAGGAGGGATTTGGTGATTAATCAACTATCTAAAAGACATTCCGAATGGTGCGAGATTGTGAAACCAAATCCAAATTCCACGTGCAGATTCAATGACATGAAAGCTCAATTTCTCAAGCAGCAATGGTGGAAGCGAGAGAACCAGATGCAAATTTCATCACTTAGAACGTATCAACACCACATCAAGATATAAGAGCAGGAACACGCAATGTGCTTTGATCCAGTGACGACAGGATCATCAACTCATGGAGAAATCTTAAAAGCATTTTCCTTCCAACCAAACAGAGTTCTCCGAACGGACCCAGAATCCGCGAATTCATATGCCTCACCATAAAAGACCTAGAGGAATCGCACCACCAACTGAGGACGAGAGGATTCACGACGAAAAGAATTAAGAAATCAAACCTCGGGGATCGAGATTCGGATGGCGAAGGCGAAGCATGCTTCTCGGCGCCACCGACGGAGCACAAGACCCTCTTCGAGATTCCTTTCGGCATGCATAACCCAGATCCAGAAACACCGATCGGGACGTGGGTTCTGCTTCGCAGGCTCGGAAACGAAGGATGAGTGAAGAACCCAGATGCATTCGCCATAGAAACAGACACAGAACGAACGAGAGAGAAAGAGAGAGTGAGACAGAGGAAAGTATTCAAGGCTCTGATGCAGAAATCAAGTATCTTTTAAATCGAATTCGAGAGAATCGACATGCAAATGGAGGAAATTGCATTAGCCGCGAACCAGAAGGTCGCGAGAAGAGAGAGAGATGCAAATAAACACACAAATGAATCGGAAAAGTTTATATTTTTCTCCCTTGGATTCGTGAAATTTGATTCTTTTTGCTTCCTTTTCTGGATTTATTTTTTTCCTTCTTCCTTTTTATATCCTTGGAAGCTCCGAAGAAGAAAAGAAGCAAGAGCAGACAAAAGCGTGAGAGTGCCTGCTCAATTCGAGGAAATCCCAATACCATGAACACAACAAACTCTCTCTCTCTCCCATGATCGATTCCACAGAGAGGATTTCGTACGATAATCTTTCCATGAAACCTTGAACAAGGAAGTGACACGTAAGCATTACCAGACATGGCATTGTCTGAGTGGTTGGACTCACAGATTGCTTTGGGTAGACTGTAATAACTTTGTGAACGAAAGTAGATGTCTTTAGTTTTAATCATTGGGTTTTGCTGCTTACAAATGAATCTACAGAGAAAACCCCTTAAGAACCCTCAGGAAGAAAATACATCTCTCTTTTCTCCATTCCTCTGTTCCACAATTCAAACTGTAAACCAGACAAGATCGAAACGATGAGAAACAACACGGAGTCTGTTTTGGGATTGGATTGGTCTTTAGAGTGGGAAAAAAAAGATGAGATCTTTTTACCTCTGCATTGCCCTTTGTTACGAGTCTATCTACATCTCTCTCTTGACGATCCTTTGAGAACACCTGCATTTAGAATGGTGTGACCTGAAAAATGTGGTTACTGATCGAGAATTCACGCTGAATGTAAGCGTGGTTCGGGTGAAAGATTTGAACTTGACCCGACCCGTCCATGGAGACGGATGAAGGAGAGAGCCGCTGGTGACAGTTTCGGTGGGAAGACATCCTTGTACAGTGGCTCAACACGGTTATGGTCCACTGCAACTATTCCATTGGTTTCAAGAAACTGGAAGTGATACTTGTACCTTCTGCAAAGGAAAATAACTTTCTAAATTCACCAGGGCAATTCCATTTTCCACTTTCGCCATAACCCCCGGGAAATTTCTAAACACTAGAACAGAGAGGAAGGGGAAAGAACAGACATAATAACATCAACAAAGACCGTTCCTGCATTTAGGAACACCACATAATCATCTTGTTGTGTTCCTTCTGTCTGCATTGCAATGAAAGAAACATCGAGTCATTAGAGACAATCATTTTTTTTTTGGGTTTCTGAATGGATAATCATCAGTTAGGAAGCATCTCACCGCATAGAATGAATCCAAAGATTATCGAAATCGGGCTGCTTTCTTTTATTCTTTATACATGTATCAGCAGCATTTGATCTAGGAAGTGTCTGTGCTTATATCAACAGCGCCGGCCGAGATTCCATTCAACACAGGAACCTGCAAAATGAAAGCAAAACTCAGAAAATCAGTGAACAGCCAGAGAAAGGACAAAGAAAACGCTTGTTTTGGGGGATAATATTGAAGATCACCACAATATAAAGACTGAAAGAATCAGATATCTTCTTGATGATGAATCTCGCCTGATCTTTATGATTGATCTTTCAGTCCTCCTTTCACTAATCCTTGTGAAGTTTCATGGACACATTCCATCTGACTTTCATAAGAACATGAATACTCAGGCTGAAAAGCATGAAACTTTATCAAATTTAAGCGACGCCATTCAAAACCCACATATCAAAACGACCAAAGTAAGACAAATTTACAAAATCAGAATCAAGGCAAACAAAGGAATTACCAGGAATTTCAGCGAGACGAGGCTGTGTGATGTCCGTTACAGACAACAACTGCCATCACAGATCTCATCACGAGAACTTCTCTTCCCTTTTCTTCGTCGACTCGATCCTCCGTTTCCCGCCGTCTCTCGCCGGGCCGGGTAGGGTTCAGGCTTAACGGGTCGGGTTCAATGTGATCGGAGTAGATCCATGTTCCTCCGGCTTGGCTGTGCCGCTCGTAGACGACCACCGAGTGACCGTCGTGACGGAGCTCACGCACCGCCACGTGGTGCGCTTTGATTGACGACATAGACGCCAATTGCTGCAGGAGATTTTGCCTCTGAAGAACTTCAGTCTCGGAGAGAAACGAAGGGTACTTCTATATATATTATGCAAAGATTCGCCGAGTAATAACATGCGGTTGCAACCCGCAGGCGCATTATTTTATTTCCCTTACATTCACTTCAGTATTCACAAATGACCCCCTCTTTTTATTATATTTTCCAACATTCACCCCAATATTATTGTTTTTACACAGTTATCCCCCTGTTCCTCCCACATATAGCTCTAAACCATTTATTATCATTCTCCATTTCTTCTTACACTTCAGAAGCCACGAGGCAATAACAACACAACGACACTTACAACATTACGAATCGAATCCAGCTACTTTTTTAGGTTTCGAGTCTCGGAGAAAGATTGAAACTTGCTTGACGATTTCTTCAAATACTTGGCGAAATCTTCGTATGCTTCTTCAACGAGGTGATCATCGTCCCATTTGTCCCTATACGTATCGGATTGAGCGTATATTCTCTTGAAACCGATACAAAACATTTGCTCTCTCCATTTCTCGATCGGTTGGCATCCACATTGTTCGGCGAGCCAGTTATCGTACTCAAACTGCATCCAAAATCATCACGGAAAGAATGTTAAACCCTAAACTCCATTGCCTGTATATCGTGTTTGTGCCGCGGGTTTGGCGCTATAAAAGGGTATTATCGATCGTAATTATGTAAATGATTTAACCTAGGTTTCTACCGTATTTTCTCTACATATCCATACATACATTGTACTATACGGTTACATAACTACGATGATACCCTTATACTATTGTGAAAAGGTACCTGAGAATCGCCCATGAGATGTGTGTATCTCTTGGGAATACCCGAGTCTTCGAGCTCTGAGTAAAATGCCTTAACGTCTTCCATCATCTCGTCTTGTGATGGGAGTGAAACCCGACCAGACAAAACGGCTGCAACCCACTTGCTTTGAAGCTCAAACATGGGAAATGGAGTGATCTAAACAACAGAAGAATATACATCAGTTCCATAATCCATATTTGAATAGAAATTATGCAATAATACCATTTAAATGTTTGTCAAACATGATAAAAAATATATCAAACCGTTATGGACCTGCCATGGTAAGCCGATGAAGGAAAGGCCAGGGGCAAGTGCCGGGGGAAAGACGTGCTTGTACAACGGGCCAACACGGTTGTCATCTACGTTCACGTAGCCGTTCGTTTCGAGAAACGGGAAATGATACTTGTACCTTGATATATATTAGCGAAAGTATCCATTAGATGACATTAACCGACTCATAACAAAAAAAAAAATGTTGTATCTTACAGTACTCGATGGTTTTTCCTCTGATCTTAATTTTCTCGGCTTTTCTTGGCACCCAAACACGTTTCAGATCACTGTCTAAGAATACCCTTGATTGCTTTCAACTCTTTCTTCCAAATTTAGGCGGAAAAACTCGAAACAGAGAGTATTCTCACCCTGTGCAATGCATAATAACATCTGCAAATACCACTTTTCCATTGTGGAAAACCACCGAACCATCTTCATGCACGCTCTGAATCTGCAATGCACGTTCCAAGGAATCGATAACCATCAGTTGCGTTCTTAGATCAAATTTCTGTCGTATCCTGATTCTTTTTCTTACCGTAGAGTGGAGCCAAAGATTCTCATGACCGGGAAGTTGTTCGAATGTGTCGGTTAATGTTGATCTAGACGAGATATGAACCTCTGCCGCAACTCTGGCGATATCTCTGCTTATATCAATTCCACTTGCTGAGCTTCCGATCACTATAACAACCTGTAATAAACAATGAATCGGTCATTACTGCATCGATCCATGGATATATACAAACATATACAATCAAATGTATCTAATCTGCATGAACAGAGTGATGAAACCAGAGTACCTGATCTTGGAACGGCTCAGGAACTCGATAGTTATGGCTATGAATCTGTTTCCCTGGCCAAGAATCTATGCCTAAAAAAACAAACCCAGATCTTCAGAATCGGAAAAAGCAGTAAAAGATTCGAGCTTTTTCCCAAAAAATTGTCGAAAGTCGGTAGCTTTATTTACCAGGAATATGAGCATGACGTGGCTCTGTGTAGTGACCGTTGCAGATGACAACCGCGTCGTAAACCTCGTCCGAGAAGTCGCCGGAGCTCAAGCTCCTCGACCTGACTCTCCATCTCCGATGACCGTCGCCGCCTTCCTCCTCCGCCGTTTCGACTCTCACAACCTCCGTCTCGAACCGGACCATCTCCTCGATCTCGAACTCTCTCGCGAAATCTCGCAGGTAGGCGAGAACTTCGGTGTGACCGGGGTGTCTTCTCGGATCTCTCGACCCGTTTTCGGTGTCGGGTCGGGTCGCGAAGGGGAAGTCGGTGAAGCCCATGCATTCTCTGGGGATGTTGGTTCGTAGAGAGCTGTAGAGGCTCGAGTGGGTGATGGTTCGGTTCGGGTCGAGGCTCATCGGGTCCGGTTCGACCCGCGAAGTGTATGCCCATACGCCTCCGATTTGGTTCCCGCGCTCCATGGCGGCGGAGAGCCCGGCGGCTCCGGCGCCTATCACCGCCACGTGTCGCGTGGTGATTGGGTTGGAGGATGGTGCCATCGGCTTAAGGATGACTTTTTGTAGTATATAATTAAGTGATGATTTTTTTTCCTTCTCTTTTCTGTTTGGAAAATTTGTAGTGTTTTATTTGTTGTATGATTGCATGTTTTTCATCGTGTCACGCTTCACCTGCCTATGGGGCTCATTGATGAGAATAAATTTGTTTTTTTTCATGGAAATAAATTAAATATTTTTTACATTTGAAAAAAACTGGGCCAAAGTAAATAAAAATGTCTTACTAGTATTATGCATAAGGAAACTTGGATAATCCAAAATTTATTAGTCGAATATGGATAATTATATAACCTTGAAAATATTTGAGTGGTGAAAATAGAATTGGGTCATCAACTTTGTTGTCTAATCTGGATTAGTAATTACATTTTTTAAAGCTTATGTCTATTTTAACATTTAAATAAGCTATTTCAATTGTATCTACCCACAAAAACGTATTTTAATCATATACATTATATAATTTGAGTGGCATACGCAAATTATTTCTTATATTCAGATGAAATTACTAGGACGTACAAAAAAAATAAAAAGAAAACGAGTTGCCATATATATTAATAATGAAGAGAAATTGCAAAAAAAAAAGATTTTTTTATTCATTTGCTAAAATGAATTTTGTTTACAACTTTTTTTCAAGCATTCGAAGTGAATGCGAAGACGACAACTATAGTGTTTGGACTAAAATTTCTTCAATTTATAATTTATAAAAAATATTATGCGAAGGATAAAATTATTAAAATCTATTAAAGCACCTTTTCCTTTACAAAGGACCTTTCCAATATATAAAAAAAAAATGACCGCATGATATCATACCAAGAAAAATTTTAATCGGACGGTCCACACGGAATCCAACTCATTTCTCTGTATACCACCAACTAGGGGTAGGCGTTTCGGGAAACAGATCGGGTTCGGGATGGAATGGATCGGTTCGGTTCTTTCAGTTTTACAAAAATAGATACCAATCGGGTTTTTTATTGTATTCGGTTCGGTTCGCTTTCGATATCGGTTCGGTTCGGTTCCGGGTTATATTAAAAAAATGATAGATTTCCTTTAAAAATATTCGGTTTTTCGAGATTTTTAAAATTCGATTCGGTTCGGTTTCGGAAAAATTCGATTCTCTGAAAATGGTACCGTTCGGAAAATAACAGCGGTTTCGAGTCAGAAAAAATACCGTTTTAACGGTTCGGTTCGGTCCGGTTCCGAAGAACCGAACCGAAACGCCCAACCCTACCACCAACTGATAAAGATACAACACCCGAAAACTATATAATTTAATAGAAAAACAAGTTCCGTAGACGTTTTGCTTTTTGCTTTTTAATATATGTTTTGCCTCTCTATCAAACTATTTTTCATTTAAAATTTATAATATATTGATAGCTAATGAGTAAATTTCCATAATTTTGAAACTAATAATATAATTGGAATTGGGTTAAACTGCTATGTAATTCTAAAACAAGAAATTAAAAGTTTTAGAATATGATTATTCAAATTGCACATTATCTGTAGAATTCGATATCATAAGATGCTAAAATGAGGAACCACAAAGGCTTAAACAAATAAGTAATAAAAGACATCTCCGCATGTCTTTTATTACTTATTCATCAAAAAATAAGTAATAAAAGACATGCGGAGAACTTTAAATTCATCACAATTATTATCCTTCAAATATCACAATAGATATTAAACATAATAAAAAAATCCCATACAAACACAAAAATTATGATCATATACCATAAAAATACACGAATTATTAATTTGACATATTAATATATAAAATTTTCAATTTCTCCCAAACTCCCTCATGTAATTATTGCACCATTAATTAAATCTTACTATTTTTATTTATCACATAGGAATCATGTTGTCTCCACGTAAGTGAAGTTGCCACATCATCACACAAATAAAAAATAAAAGAAAATATTAACATAATAAAAAATAAAAAATAGTTAAAACTAATAAAAAAAATTAAATTCATACGTGTGCATATATATAATGTGTAATTTTTTTCATTTGACAACGTGCGTGTTTGAAAATTTGGTAGAATTGAAGAATTCATTTATTAATATGTCAAATTAATAATATAAATTAATTAAAGATAAAATAGTGTTTAATGGAGTAATTAATAACTAAGAAAAAAAGATTAATTATTGATACAACGGTCATCATCCCTCGTGATTATTAAACTTGATACAATGATACAGTCTTTATTCATTAAATAGGAAATCTCCTATGCAATTAATTAACTTGTCCTAATTAATCTCTTAGATTAATTAATTAACTAAAAATCAATTGCAAATAAATTGAAAACGAAAGGATTTATCTTATTGGTTCATCCTCCTCCAACAAGATGTCCAACAATACAAGGTATCAAATGAATAGACGTAGCCCATATAATAAAGACATGAATTTTTTTTATTTATTTTAACAATGGACTACTCAGATCATTTATATTTATATCTCTATGTTCATTGATTAGAATAAGCATTAAGTACATATTGATAATTAAATGTCTATAAAAGGTTTGAGTATGATTATGTAATTTATATTAATATCTAAGTATTTACACATTTTTTTATTTTTTTTTTCATTTGTCGAGCAAATTAAGATACTTCATTAGAAGAAAAAAATTATCAAGATAATTTACCCTCTAGAATAAAATTACTTTTAAAATAGTTATTTTCTCTCATATCAACAATATTATTTTTTTAAAAAAAAATTCGGAGACTCGTAATCTTTTTTTACAAACAAAAAATAAATTTATGGACTATTTATCTTAAAACATGATTAGTATTATATTTTATAAATTTGATTAAATTAAATAGATATTTATAAAATTTAAATATTGATGAGATTATATAGATTTAATATTATACTAATGTTTATTGTAAAGTCTTTATTAAAAAAATACATTATTTTTGGATTTATGATACTAACCAAATTTACATTGTTGTTTAAAATTATATTTGCCAAACTATAATTAGTTACATTTTTTAGGTATTCATTGATTTTTTTTAAAAGTGAAACTCTTTTATCGAGTTGTAAAATTTTTTTTCAAACACTGCTCCGATCGTTCACATTATAATCCTTGGTTCTATACCATAATCCACAAAATTATAAAAATAGAAATTTTTTAGAAGATGTCATGGGTTATTAACTAGATTTAAAATAAAAATTAACATTTTTCTTTAAAATAACGAAAGAGACTTTAGGTTGTCATTGAATATATTTAACTTTATATATTGTTAATGTTTCGAATAGATAATTGCATGGTTTGTTTAGAGTGACATCTCGATATAGTTTTGATTAGGAATCTTCTAATGATTAAATATCTCAAATAAGAATGTAAAGATTAATGCAATCTTATATTTTGATATTAATCTTTTGAAATGCTAAAAAAGAAAGTCAATAACAAAAATTGGATATAAACCAAAGTAAATATAGTGAAAGTTTAAGTATCTATCATATACAGATGGGTCTACTCAATACATGTCTCTTATATTGTATGTTGACACCAATTTTCAATGTTTTACAGTTATAAGTGCAATTGTTCAGATTAAAAAATATATATTTTTACTAACTTTTAGTCTTATAAACCACATTTTTCATGATTCATCTAACTTAGATCGAAAGATCCTATAGAGATAATTATTCATATTTTAAAAATCATAAACAAAATGGGATAATAAGAACAATAAGAATAAGAAGTAAATTTAAGACAATATAATTCGAACTAAATGAAGTTCCAACTCATGTTTATTTAAATTAAAAGTGGATTTGATTTCATATGTATTGTTGAACTAATATTATTTTGATAAAATATATATATAACTCACAAATATGACATAGTGTTAGTTTTTATTTTGTTTAGTATAAAACTGACCAAATCTTAGTTTGTAAAAAAAATATAATGATTTAAACTTTATTGGGACAAATGAAATAACCATATGATTAGTTTGTATTTTATTAATTTGACGGAATCAAATAGATTTCTATAAAATTTAAGTACTGATGAAATTATAAAGGTTTAACATTAAACCAATATTTTTTTTTCCAATAGCAAGTTGATACTTTTTCATTAAAATATATTTGATTCACTTCTGCGTCCTTAGTATCAATATATGGTTTTGAAAAGTATTAAACTATATTATCATCTTTTGTTTGTTGTGGTCTCCTGAGTTCTATCTAACCTATTTTTTTTTATTCATACTACTTCAAAATAAAAACATATACATTATAACAAAATTTAAAAAACCCAAAATAACAATAAATATAAATATAGACCCACCTATTGTCTTCATTGTCGTAAACGATTATGAAATTATGGTTAATAATCCAATCATAATCGGCCGAATAGTTCTTGATTGAGAAGGGTAGGGTGTTGTTATCCCAATTCCTATATTCAAGTGATTGTTGTACACAATTTAATTTTGGTACACAAACTATCTTCGGATCTTGGGAGATGTAGTTGGGCTGAAGCTCGGTGAACATCTAAATTAACAAAAACAATTATAGTTAATGAAAATTCTACCGTATCCTTCATGAGACCAATTAACTTCCCATGAATTCCGAATAAGAAAAAACAATTCCTCATTCTTTATATATATCCATAGCCAACAATCAAAACCGCATGTGCCACTTTCTTATGTTAAGAGATGTTATGTCACAGATTTCTTACAAAATTTTAAATTTTATACTATTATATAAACAATGTATGACACGATTAGTTTTAAATTTTTAGGATAAAAGTGATCAAATCTTAGTTTGTAAAAAATACAATGATTTAGACCGTAATGAGGCAAATGAAAAAATTACCCGGACTTTTTCGATCCTCTGAGAAATATAGTCGGATAAAAAATTCGGTGAACTTTCGGATTATAAAAAAAAATTCACATGATTAGTGTTGTATTTCATGAATTTGATTGAATTAAATAGATATCTATAAAATTTAATATTTATAAGATTATATAGATGTACTATAATACCAATGTTTTATTATAAAATATTCACATTTGAATTAAATAGATATCGGTTCGTTTCGATTCGGACTCCATACGAATTGATTCATTCTGATTCGGATCAATTCGTTCTAATTCAAATTCATTTCGAATCAATTCACTCGGATTCACATTTGATTCGTTTCTATTTGAATAGATTCATTTCTATTTGGATCGATTTGTTTTGATTCGAATTCGAGTCATTTTGATTCGCATTGGATTTTTTTATTAAAATTCTCATTCTCATATGATGTTATATAGAATTTGGTTCTATATTATTTAGTTTGAATGAATTCGATTATGATTTTACTAATACAATTAAAATAAGGTTTATACTCATATTTGATTAAATGGGTTTAATGGGTTTACCCATATTTTTTTTTATACGAACGCGCTTTGTATTACCTGAACAAAAATATGTTTAAAGACCCCATTGGATGATTTTTGTGGTATGGGATGGTTACTAAGAGATCATGAAGGTAAAGTTATTTGTTGGGGTATCCGAGCAATACGTGCTCCTGAATCCCCTATGGAGGTAGAATTTTCCGGACTACTATGGGCGATGAAATGCATGTTACAAAGATGTTGTAGGTCTATGCTATTGGAGGTGGATGCGAAAGAAGTTGTAGAAGAGATCAATAACAACAAGAAGTCGTTAAGTTGGCAGAGATATACTCAAGAAATTGAAGTGCTTTGGGAGAGGTTTCCGAGTATCAGTTTGGCTCATATACAAAGGAATAGTAATTCTCCAGCTGATGCGATTGCGAAATTTGCGTTGAATCGTAAATCTCTTTTTGTATTATGTTCAAACTTCTGTCCTGAGTGGTTTTCTCGGGTTGTAGCGAAGGATTGTCCTTCAACTTATTAATTTAATCTATTAATTTTTGTAGGAAAAAAAAAGACCCCATTGGTAACATTTAACCCATAATTTTAATAGAGTATATCTATAAAACTCATTCAATTACTATAACTTCAAATAAAATTATTTTTGGGTTGCGTTAAATTACAGGGAAATAGCATATAAATACCTAAACTTTTACAAAAATTCTACATAAATACCTGAACTATAAAATTTCTATATAAATGCCTGAACTTTTTTAAAATCCTATATAAATATCTAGATTTTTGAAAAACTCCCAAATAAACCCAAAATCTGTTAATAACATCAATTATTTTTATTTAAAAAATACCTGAAATTTGTATTAATTTAGAAATTTTTTCAAAAGTCTAGGTATTTATATAAAATTTTTAAAAGTTCATGTATTTATATGGAAATTTTATAGTTCAGATATTTATGTGGGATTTTCATAAAAGTTTAGATATTTATATGTTATTTTCTAAATTAACCCATTTTGATGTCTCCAATTAGACGCCTTTGATTATAATTTTATGGATTGAGAAAAAAAACTAAATAAAAAATTTTGTCTGTCCGATCAGTGGTTGCAGTGTATAAATGATGTTGTTACTTGTAACCGGAAACCTTCTCGAACATCGGAAAATCAGTGGACCGAGACACGGCATGGACTTCCTTTGCATGATGTTCGTGCTACGTCTCGGGATTACAAAAACCAAACTACCAAAATTTGTCAGGTATGATGATGCCATATCATATTTTAAAAAATAAATAAATGAATAAAATAATAAAACAAAAATACATACATATAAAAATAATTGTGTGATATTTATTAACACTCGTTTATGTTGGTTGATAAGTAGTTGCCTAGTTGGTTGTATGTATAAGCAATTGTGGGCAAGGTTCATTCATAATATTCGATTTATTCAATTTATAAATTACGATTATATAACCGAATTACGAATTATACGTATGAAATGCGAACGATTCTTTTGTATAATATATTCAATATCTAAAATTTATATAATTGAAACTTTATTTTTATATAGTTTATTCAATATCCATTGATCGACACACTTCATTGTCTTTGTCACCGCGTTTAGGGTTCAAATCAAATTTGACCAAATTTTGATAGTTTAGTTTATATAAAAATGTGTTTTAAATTCGATATTTATTTAAAAATTTATTGTAAATCTATAAAAAAAAATTCCTATTCAATGTTTAATCTGTTAGTTTTTACATAGTTGAATATTTATATGAAATTCTCTCCAATTTTAAGTTTTCAGCAGTAAATGTGTAACTATATACATAAGCTATCATATTTATTTTTTTGGTAGATCTTACGATAGGATATCATATTAATCAATTATCATTACTTAGTAGCTTTTTTAGGCATCATTCCTGGTATTTATATATCAGATTATTTTTCTAATTTTGTTATAATAAGATAAGAAAAAAGAATAATAAATTAATGATTGCTTTATTAGGTACATTAAAGATTTCTTTCTTGTTTTTTTTTTTAAGGTTGTAATGTATTTATTGTTGTAATTATACGTATATAGGCCTGTGGGCCCTTACACTGCTGGTGGGCCTAATGGACATTACACTTCATCCGATAAATTTCCCAACCCTTTGAGAATTGCTTTGTTATTGGGCCTCATGGGCCTTACACCTCTTATAGGCCCAATTTAGCCAATAGGATTCACATTATGTCACGAGGCATGAACAAATAATGTGTTATAAAACGAAATAATACGAGGTATCATATATAATATTCACAAAACCAAAAAGTTAATTTACATGAGTTGGTTCACCTTTATAGAATTTGAAATTTTGAAATATTTATTGGAAAATGGTACCCAAGGAATAGATTTCGAGGGCGTAGTATAATGTAAGGATTTTTGTACAATAAATAAATAGATTTTACTGTGTAGATAATGAAATAAATGTACAAGAATCAAATCCAACCGCATAAAAGATGAAATTGATTGTGTAATAAAATCTATTTATGACATGTTTGATATTGACAGGACCAACAGCACCAAATTTCCACAAAATTTACGGCCGCATTAATAAGCAAATCGAAACAGTTAGTCAAAAGGAAATTAATTACCATTTGGAGAAATAAAAAACAAGAAATTAATTACCATTTATCATCACAATTTTCCAACATATACATGGGAACATACATGTTTATCTCCAAAAATATCTCCGGAAACTGTGGGAAAATTATGTTGATAAACGAAATTACATTTTCATAATAAACCCCGAAACATAAATATAATTAAAATAAAACTCCACTAATTATAAGCTTTGAATTTTTTTTACAACCGGTAGATAATGAGAAAACAAGGCAATACCGCACGTGGATCGAACACGGCACCCAAGGAATAGATTTCGAGGGCGTAGTATAATGTAAGGATTTTTGTACAATAAATAAATAGATTTTACTGTGTAGATAATGAAATAAATGTACAAGAATCAAATCCAACCGCATAAAAGATGAAATTGATTGTGTAATAAAATCTATTTATGACATGTTTGATATTGACAGGACCAACAGCACCAAATTTCCACAAAATTTACGGCCGCATTAATAAGCAAATCGAAACAGTTAGTCAAAAGGAAATTAATTACCATTTGGAGAAATAAAAAACAAGAAATTAATTACCATTTATCATCACAATTTTCCAACATATACATGGGAACATACATGTTTATCTCCAAAAATATCTCCGGAAACTGTGGGAAAATTATGTTGATAAACGAAATTACATTTTCATAATAAACCCCGAAACATAAATATAATTAAAATAAAACTCCACTAATTATAAGCTTTGAATTTTTTTTACAACCGGTAGATAATGAGAAAACAAGGCAATACCGCACGTGGATCGAACACGGCCAACTCGCCGTCGTCTCCACTCACCGAGTCGAACCGGACTCGCAGGTCCGAGTCGACCGAGTCATACCCGAACTCGACCCGTTTCGCAACCCGACCGGCTATGACCCGACAAACCAGCATCGCCCGCCTCCCCCTCCCTCCTCCGGCCTTCTCGTGCGCCGTACAGCTCCCGGAGAACGTGCAGATCGACGCGCCACCGCCTTTTCCGCTGAGTACTAATCCCCACGCGCCGCCGCAAACCCCAGCGAAGGTAGACCCCAAACAGAAGAATCTCATCGTCTCGTTCCCGTCGGCTGTTGACCGAGCGTTCCCCTCACGCGCCTTCGACTTTGCCTTAACCGCCTCCCGGTACTCCTCGAACCGGGTCACGGTTTTCAACCCATTTTGCACCTTGAAGATCATATCGACCCGACCCGAGAACGATTTGGGTCCCCAACTCGTCTGGAATATGATCTCCACGACCTTACGCGACGGATGACCCTCCGCGAGTTCCGTTAACGCCGGCAAAAAGGGGTCAGAAACCCGGTTCAGGTTCCGGTTAAGATGGACAGAGACCGGTTCCGGTTCTCGCTTCTCTGTTTTCGGTTTCGGTTTTCTGGGTTTCTTGGTATCGATCACATCTTTGAGGCTCTGAGTGCTCTTTCTGCAACTGTAACTCGACATGAGATGTTTAGGGTTTTGGGTCGGATGGTAAACGTCGTCGAAAGCTTTCGACTTGCATTGCAATGACTTGACCCACCCGTTCGCCATATCCGGATCCGGGTCGGGTCCTCTCTCTCTCTCAAGACGCTTTCTCTCACTAAAAACGCTTCTACGTTTCGTGTTGTCTGAAACAGAGCAGCGTAACAGGCAAGGCGCGATGGAGATGATGATTATTAAAATGCAACGTCCGAGGGCTTTGGGGATTGAAATGACGAAACTACCCTTCAAGCTACGAGGGAGTTCGGCCGAGACATTTGGATAGTTCTGTCTTTTTGTGTTTGCGTGGTGTCAGAAATGGGGAGAATTGATATCATAATGGTTCTCGGGTTGTGATTTAAAAAAAAACAATTTTTAATTAATTTGTGAAGAACAAAATGAGAGCAGGTATTTTTAATTTTGTTATTGTGGTACACTGTTGTCTTCTAATACGCAGATATTGTCCCCCTAATAATAACTGTTCTCCGTCACAAACAAAACAATTTAAAACTTTGGATTTTCTTATAAAAATTTCCTATTTCGTTTTTTTGTTTTTTAAATGCAAATATCAATTACTATTCGACATTTTCACTCGAATTACCAGAAGAGCACCACCACACAATGTATATTTAAAATTTATTGGACGTTTAATTTCTTATTTAGGAAAAAGATTAATGCACTCATGTGACATTGGAATCTTTTGGGATTAAAGTAAAGAAAAAAAGAAAAGAATAGAAAGAGAATGGAAGCTGCGGCGGAGAACTACAAAACAAAGCACTGAAATTTTGAAATTCTTACAATAAGACAAAAGCTTCTTCTCTTGTCTCT
Organism: Tarenaya hassleriana; assembly: GCF_000463585.1. NCBI lineage: Eukaryota > Viridiplantae > Streptophyta > Magnoliopsida > Brassicales > Cleomaceae > Tarenaya > Tarenaya hassleriana. The sequence goes on from NW_010965019.1 coordinate 1,632,443, forward strand.
CTCTCTCTCTCTCTCTCTCTCTCTCTTAGAAATGATCTTTTATAGTTATCTTCAAATATCCAATAATTAATACAAATATTAAATAACTCAATCAATGAATAATCAAATACACATTAATTAGCTGTCGATTTCTTTTATTCCTATATAGTTTAGCTTCTGCAATTAACTGTAATGTTGGGGATTTGACAAGTTTTTGTTATCCTCAATTCATTGTGTTAAAAAACCATAACATATGTTCATATAATATCGTTTTTAAATTTAATATAAGAATCAGTTTTCTTATAAATTGTAAAAAATGGACTTCTCAAAATGTCGTTTTCTACAAAGTTTCCTTTTCCTTCATGTTTTCCACTTCAAAGTTCCCCAACTAAAAAACAAGCAAATGCGGGAGTTGATCGCCGTGCTATTTTTTATATACAGTGCCAACGAAATTCCTTTCTTTTATTTTTAGATTCACATTAAAATATTATATGATTATATATCATCAACAACGGCAATGGTGTAACATAAGCAGCCTAATGATATAGGATTTATATTATATAAAATGGACCAATAAAAAAAAACAGAAGAATAACATCGCAAAGCTAATTAGACAATCTACTTAAAAACCCTAACTGCATATATCCATGAAGAATTTATAATAAATCTATTGATAAATTAAGACTTAAGGGTTTATTAATTAAATTTTTTTTAAAAAAGGGATAGGGAACTGTGTATCGATATGTTAAGGTGGTGAGGAAGCTTTGGGGGAAGTAGTGTGTGTAGTAACATGAGGAGGCCAAAGCGTTGAGATTTGTAGACACATAATTAAGGAATTAAACAAAATTAAAAAAAAAATTCCAACAAATAATAAATAAATATATACTTCCATATGGCACATATAATCATAGAAAATTTGAATTCATGTTACTTTTAAAAAGGATTCTATTTTTTTAGATAATATTATAAATAAGTCTATTTTTTCCAAACTAAAATATTTATTTTTTGACACAAAACTCATTTACAAACAACATAAACTAAAATAAATTAACTGAATAGTTAAGTCGTTAGCTCATAAAAGTTTAAGATTTTTTTTTTCTTTTCAATCAATAAAAAAGTTCATGGCTATTTGGTAGAAGTTTTAAAAGTTTAAGGCTTAGTCAAAATTATACATCTGACATTCAAATCATAAAAACAAATAAAATATTGAATCGAATGTGATGATGATTATGAGATCCACTATCGTATCATACATACATGCAGATGTGTGTGTGTGTGTGTATAGGCACAAACAGTTATGGAATTTAAAGTAAAAAGAAGAGCATGAAACTAGGGTTTTGTGAAAGATGAGTACGTAAATGGGGTTTCAATTGAGTTGCCAGCTTTTTTACCTCACGCTTTGCCCAAAATCTACTTGGTCTCCTCCGGGAATGGTGTTCAAAATTTTAACCCTACACACTTTTTCACTCCCATCAAGGACCGGTTAAAATTACAGTAGTAAACCGGACCAAACCAAATCGGTTCATGTTCTTCTACATTAAAAATTTAAAAGGAAAAGTAAGTATCTAAGTGGGGCATTATAAAAAATACCCTCCATATACTATTTGAATTTCAACTCATATCATTCTTCAATTGTAACCATGTGACCATAATTACGGTTTGGTCACATGATGGTCACATTATTCATAACGTTAAATTTATACTGATCACACTATTTCATCATGTTCACCCTTTACCACTACAAAAAAACAGTTGTATAGCGACGGAAAAATCCGTCGCAAATATAAAGGAAATCCGTTGCAATTAAGAATTTGCGATGGAATGCGACGGACTTATTTTCGTCGGTATAGCGCTGTCGCAAACGTATAACGGTCGAAAAAATCTGCGTTTTGCGACGGAAAGTGACGGATAATTCCGTCGCAAATTGCGATGGAATTTTTTCCGTCGCATTCCGTCGCAAATGTTTTAAAAAATTTTAAAAAAATATAAAAAAATTATACACTATATATACACATACATATATACATTTTCACATATATACACATACATTCATATACATACATTACACACATACAAATATACATACACATACATACATATATATACATATATTTTCATATACACAAACACACATACATATTCACACATATACACATATACACATATATACACATACATAAATACTCATACACATATACATTTCACAAACACATACACATACACATATACATTTCACAAACACATACACATACATATAAACACACACATATACACATATTCATATACACATACAATCAAATATACATACACATACATATTCACATTCACATATATATACATATACACATACACATACATAAACACACACACATACACATTCACACATACATACACATTCACTTACACACATATATAAACACACACATACACATTCACACATATATATACACATTCACTTACACACACATACACATACATAAACACATATAAACACATCAAACACACATATATATATATATATATACATAAATACATATATATTACTTTATGGGAGAAATTTGGCGATCTTTGGAGAGATTTAGAAAAAATTTGGCGATTTTTATTTTTTTTTTCTAAAAATATTTGAAGTCTGATGAAGAAGACAACTCGTGGTTTTATATTGCGTTTTGTGACAGAATTTTCCGTCGTAATCCGTCACAAAATGAAATTAATTTACGCGCCCAAAATTCAAAAAATTTCGTCGAAAAACGAAACCAAATGCATTGCGACGGAATATTCCGTCGCAATTTTATTTTATGTCGCAAATCATCTATTTCTTTGTTGTGACAGAATTATCCGTCGCAAACCGTAGCAAATTGCGACGGATTTTGCGACTGTTTGCGACGAATAATTTTTTTCCACATTCTGTCGTAAAATCGTCACATTACGTCGCTATTTGCAGATTTTTTTATAGTGTACATATCAAACCAATCATTTGATAAAACTATTATAATTTTAACGTTATAACAATGTGACCATCATGTGATCAAACTATAATTTTGGTCACATGTCCACAAATGGAGAAGGGTATAGGTTGAAGTAATTAAAATAGTATATAGAGGGTATTTTTGATATAATGTCTATCTAACGAGTAGATGTACATCATGTACATTATAGAGCATAGATTAAATACGTAAACAAACAGATTATGGGCATGCTTTTGTGTTTGTTACTTTTTGCATGCTTTGCCAACTTTATAGAGTATGGATGACAAGTAATGGAAGGTAAGTTTGGTTTGAAAAAAATGTTAGGATGAGATATATAATAATTATTTACGATATCCTTATATCCCATTCCGGGTACATGCTCAAATTGATATATGCGTTAGGGAAATATAATAAAGAAATATTTTATTAACTAATTTATTATCAAGTAATGGCCCGAAAGCATGCCCATAATCTGTTAAAAACGAATTACAAACAGGTGACGGGAAGAAACAAAAGCAAAAATAGAAAAGGTAAATCCTATAATTGTATAAGAGCATAATTTGTATGAAAAAAAAAAACGACTATTTGAATATAAATAAGTGAGAAGAGGACTCTATTGACAGAAATACCTACGGGGCGTTTTAGGGAAGAAACCATAATAAAAGGGGCTAAACGTAATTTTACAAAGTAGACAATGTAGGGTAAAGTTTCGTGGGTACTGGGCTTAAGGCCCATGGACTTATAGAGGACCTTATTGACCAACCCATTATTCTCCTAAACCGGGCTAAAGATCGAACTTGATTAAATACACAACCCGTTAACCGGAATTGGACTTTGGTTTTATCCAAATATTCTTTTAGGCATTAGGCCCGATTACTCAATTCAATCTTTTTTTGTTATCACTTGTATCTGATTCATTGGCACAATTAAGGACCTCGAGGTTCCAATACAAACGGTTATGTATTTTTGCAGGGCCAGAAATCAGGATTTATGCATTTAATCAAATCCAAATTATGCATCAATAAGAGATTAAGAGTTGATATCTTTGTTTACCACCTTATATTTGTTTATAATAATATACCAAATTTTTTTTTATAATCCGGAAGTTCACCGCGCCTTTGGCCCGACTACATCTCCCAGAGGACGGGGAAGCCCAGGTGAATATCTCTCCCCACGCTTGGATTTGAACACAGGGTGAGAGCATGCTTTGCATGTTCTCTCACTAGGCCACCCGAAATCCGAATTAATAGGTTATTTTTTTTTCCTTCATTTTTAATTTAATTGAAGTTATATATGATTATGAATTATAGTACGTCGTGTATTATTGTCTACTTGCATACAATAACCAATCATGTGACTTTTGCCTTTGATTGGCTTATGTGGGTTCCATTTCAAAGCACTTTCTCCCAAAAATTATTGCAACTAAGATATTTATTTCAAGATATTTTATTTAGTAAAAAAATTATTTCTTTTTCCTTTTATATGGGTCCTATATTGCTGTACCTGTATTTATATCAATTTGAAATGAAAAACATTTCCAAAACGATAAAACTATTATATAATAAATCAATAAAGACATGGATCCACCAAAGTAGCTCTCGTGATTTTTATTTTTATACAATGATGTCAAGGAATTGGTGAAAACTAGATTTGACATGTTATGATAGATATAATTCCTTTTTCGAAAAAAAAAATGGTTGAATGTTTATGTATAAAGAATGTTATTTTACAATTAGATTATTTTTTTGTGATAAATTCTAATTTTATCCTTCTAGATTAACTATAAGATCATTTCAGATATATTAATTTGGGGTATTTTAGAAACTTTACATCAACATTTTTGGAATCTTGGAACTTGCAAAAAAAAAAAAAAGATTCAATCTTTTGAACGTGTATGTTAGATGAGTATGATTGGTTTATGTGGGTTCCATTTCAAAGCACTATCTCCCATACTGCACGCAATAAATTCTCTTGGAGTCGGGTCCAATAAATCTTAGATTATTGAAAATTATTGAATATGAATGTGTGATTATTATTGGGAGGAGACGGATAAAGTTTATTTAATGTTAGAACTTATCCTACGTTCTGCCACTTGTAATATAACTATGTATTTGATATCTCATATATATATATATATAATGAATTTATTTAAGGATAAAATAATTATTTTTTCATTTTTTCCATATGTATTACATGTATTAGATGATTGAAATCTTTTACAGTTGATGAATATCAATTTTGTATAGCAGTTTTGCGATAGAAGATATAAATTTCATCAAAAATAAAATTATTCCCAATGATAATTTCCAATGAAACTCTTACTAATGGAAACTCTTTTTTTTTTTTTTTGGTAAAGTACTAATAGAAACTCTTATTAATGGATATAAAATAAATTTACATCTATAAACACTAAATTTTCAAGATTCCATTTATTATATACTGGAAACATAAAATTTCCATTAACACTCAACGCTGAATAATTGCGAAGATATTTATTATTGAAAATAACCGAAATATTTTGTTTCTTTTTATATATATTTATAGAATGGATTGGATTGGATTGGAAATGTGTGACGACAATTAGACAATGAGGTGTGTGAAGAATATTCTTTCCAGTTAAGATGCATAGTAAAGCAAGTGCAATCACAGTTCCTTAGATTTTCCGTTCAGCCTTTTCCGGACAAGGACCTGACTAAAATTTAATATATAATAAAAAATATTACTAATTACACATATCAAATATCAATTATAGTCGAGCTCCAACCCGAATGATTCTCAACAGCTAATTTCATGTCGATTTCTATAGTAATTGAAATATTCCGTGCACTTGAGACGATGTTGTACTGATCCATAGGGGTAGCCAATTCGAGTTTCGGTTTGAGTTCGGTTCGGTTATTTCGGTTATAGAAAAACTACAACCATTCGCTTTTTATGTAAACTTCGGTTCGGTTTGGTTCGGTTATTTGTCGGTTCGGGTTCGGTTTGGTTTCGGTAAAATATTCATTTTTTCAAAGAAATTATCGGTTTTTTCGGTTATTTTTTTATTCAGTTCGGTTCGGTTCGGTTTTGGTTTTTTCGGATTTAAAAAAATTATAACCATTCGGTTTTGATGTCGGGTTCGGTTCAGATACAGTTATATCTTATTCGATTCGGTTAATAACCGAAATGGTCACCCCTACTGATTGATATAAATATTAAATACTAGTTGTTTTCCCGCAATTAACACTTTACTTTTCATTGCTTTAAAACGTAAATCCCATTAAAATTTCTAAATTTGTAAAATATTAAAAAAATCAATTTCTAAATTTTTAGCTTGACAAATTTATTCACAAACTTGTAAAATATGTCATTATAATTTTTAAACTTATTAATGATGTTAGAAAAAACATTAACCACGTTGACTTACAAATTCGTTTAGAAATTAAAATGACATATTTTATAAATTTGAGAATTGTAATGATAGATTTTTTTAAGTTTAAAAATAAATTTGTTAAGTAAAAAATTTAAAAATTAGTTTTTCATCATTTTACAAATTTAGGAATTTTAATGGGATTTACCGTAGTTTGAAATACAAGAGAATATGTATGCATCAAGTTCCATCTCTTCGTTAGTTTCGAATATTTTTCCAATTCTTCAAGTTCTTTTAGTTTTGCAAGATTATTAGTATTTGTTAATTTAGATGGAGACAACACTAATTAATGATTAGTTACGTGGCATTCAATTACGAGCTCCCGTTATATGTTTATTAGTTATCCGACAAGCTACTTAATTAGATTAGAAACATAATTAATTAAAAATAACCTTAATAAAATCGTAATTATTGTTTTGATTGTCATGTGTCCAGATACGTACAACAGCTCGCCAACTTGCATGAGTAAGCCGAAAACTGAGTTTTCCCCTTCGTGACATTTTTTTTTCCTTCCAATCGAAATATATATTTATTAAAAGTCTAAGTTGTGCAAAAGTAAAAGATAACGAAAGCTAAGCTAAGCCATTCCTATCCACATGCGTTTTGAAAAATACGTTTTTGTATCGGTTCTTATTATATTTATTTTAACTGTCGGGTTCAATGATTTGTATATATGGGTCCGACGTCTTATCATGTCGAAGAAAATACAAACACAAAGCTTGATTTCTCTCCAATTATACAACACATTAGTTTGTTCTTGTAACAAAAAAAAAATACAAAATTGGGTAACGAAAGAATCGAATCTCTTTCTCAATCTATGTGTTGAGTCTTCATTTAGAGAAGAGTATTTACATAAACTTCTCCGATCGTTCGAGAGATGTAATTAGGACAAATGCACGGCAAATTTTCACATTATAAACAAATAAAAAGCAGGAAAAAAACATAAAAACTATGTGCCCATCTAGATCCACCCGGCTAGTAATAATTATAAGTGGTTTCTAAAAAACGTCTTCGACTCAATTCCGTCACCATGACAAAACATGTTTTACTATATATATATATATATATATGTGTGTGTGTGTGTGAAATAATAGATTTATATACAAAATGTAATTATTTTAGTAGGTTGAGCACGCAACCACCAAGCTTCTCTCCTAACCGTTGAAATGAGTTCCCTTCTATAGCGCTAAGCCTTGCGTTTGATTTGAGTTAAACATAATTCAATATATACATGGCACATATAGTCTTACCCAAAATATATATATATATACACACATATATATATATATAAGATAAATAGAAAATTTAAAAGGGAAAGGAAAATGGGCACGTTTATTACTGAAATTGAAAATCACAGGAAATTTTACAGTTTCTGATATACACAAAGTCGGATAGATTTTTGGAAGATAGGAAAAAAAATATATATAACTTTGTGCCTCCGGTCGGTCCATTACTTTTATTTCATGGACCCCGTTGCTTTTGCCCTCTCTTATTGCCCTTTGTACACTCAGGAAATAAGAGCTTCGAAACAAAACCAAGAAACATACTTTTGTCACAAGTAATAAAATTAAAGTTACATAGTATACCACAAAATCAAAATCATTACAACAACTGAAATTTCATGCACACATGCACGCACACACGCACATATTGACATGATCATGATCATGATCACGATCATCATCATTATGCATGGCATGTGGGGATATCGGGCTCATCGTCAAGCTCAATCCCGACCTCAGCAAGTCTCTTGTCCTTGTAGACATACCACTTCGAGAACACCAAAAACACGATGAAGTTCAAGGCGCAAAGCACGGAGACGAGCCAATAGAAGTTGTAAAGCCGACCTTTGTTGAGATTATCGGCGATCCACGCATGTGTGGTTCCAGTCACTTTGTGAACAATCGTCACAAGAACCGAGCTGAAGAAAAACCCTAATGCCAATGTACTCAACAGAAGCCCCGCACTCATCGTCTTCATACCCTTCGGACATTCTCTCAAGAAGAAATCTAACTGTCCTGTGTACAGCAATGCTTCACCTATACCGACGATTAGATACTGAGGGATAAGCAAGTAAAACCCTAGAGGAAGGGTTTTGACCGTTTGATCATGGGCATGAGCTGTTCTCAGACGTTTGATCTCGACTAGAGCCGCAACAACCATGGCCATGAATGCGAGGAATAACCCTAAACCAATGCGTTGTAACGGGGTTAGGCCATTAGGTTTCTTGAGGAAGTTTTTGGTGAATGGGATAACAAAACGGTCGTAGACGGCAGTTGTGAAGAGGAGGCCTCCGACGTAGAAGACGGCCATGGAAGCCGGCGGGATTTGGAAGCTTCCGATTCGTCGGTCCATGGTTTCGGATTGTGCCACGGATAATGTCGTCAACTGGGCATGTACGGTCCAAAATAGAATGCAAGTTGACCAAATTGGTAACATTCTTACGATTTGTTTCACCTCCTCGACGTCGGTTAGGGTTGAGAGTGTCCATTTGTTGTATAGGTTCGGACCAATTGTGTCTTGTTGTTCCTTGATGGCTGCTTTGTCCAAGGACCTATACCATAAAGTTTAAACAAAGAATTAATTAAAATATGTATATAAATATAAAAGATTTTCTGCCGGGTCAAAAGACAAATCTAATTTTGTTTGTATTGCGGCAAAGGAGTGGAGTTTTAAACAAAAAAACATAGAGATAAAAAAAGATACTAAATTTAATTAATAGAAAACGAAATGAATATATTTTTTGACGTTAGATCCATGGAAATGGAATCTTTCGATTTCTAGATGCTACCCAAAGATACCCTTCACACACACAAGGAGCCAAAATTAGTATATTACGTGCCTAGAAAATACCAAAATAAATAGTACAAAAACTGGCGAATCTTTTCCATTACCACATACAGATTTTCTTTTTTAAAAAAAACAAAATATTTGCCAATTGCCTCATAAATACATACTGTAAACCAAGAATTCAGTGCCTTTGAAAATAATTATTAGTCTTATTATTGAAAATGAATGCATTGCATGGTTTCACAAAAGGCATGCATTGCACGTGGAATGCACGTGGCGATGAGATTGAAACATCCCGTCTTTTTTGTGTCAGACCCGGTGAAGGTGTAAAGTAGGGAAGGTGCTACGACAAGAAACGTGATCGAGTTCCATTGCAAGACAAAAAAACTTTTTTCCTCTTGTTTTTTTTTTCTTAATAAATTTTGGTATTTCCTGAACTTTGCAAAAATAAAGCAAAATAATTGAATGTTTATTAAATATATAAATTATATACCATTGAAATGGATAAATTGTTTACCATTGAAGATCTAGAGATGATGAAGCATATATAATATGATAGTTTAATATATTCTGTTTTCGAATCATGGAATTGATTCCCTTGGATTCTCTTCCTCACTTTTCTTTTTCCTAATTTAATGCATAGGGATAAGGTAAAGATCCTTCATAAAAGCAAGAAATCACGAGTGGGTCGAATATAACCATAAAATTTTAAATATATATCCAAGAGAATCATCTGAATATCGACCGGGAAAAAATGAAACATATTTCAACTTGTTGATATATAAAGATTATTCTTTTGTAGGACGCCAAAAACTCACGAGAAGGTGTTCGTTTTCGAAAAGTTTGGAAATTTAATATTTTAATAATTAAAGAAATTGAAAATATATTAATGCCACTTGCATTATCATTTTCTTGAATTATGAATTTGGTTAAACCAATTGTTTTAGTCATTAATCTGCAGCAATCGGATCATATATATGTTATATAATGGTAACTATAATTCATCCAAAAATCTATCTAACATATTTCAATTGCTCCAAACGTGTACGTGTGTGCTAATTCGTATATATGTGCACATCTAATTTCCATGGAAAAAATATCTATGGTATATGAGCAAAATAGATATTCCAAAGGAGAAATAGAAAAACAAATAAATTTCTTAATTAGCTGTAAAATTTGTACGCAGGACCAGTTTCATTGTATGTTGGTTGGTATTAAATAGTATAATGATAATAATTATTGATTCCCCTTTTGTCCATAATAGTCGACAAGGAAAAATATTCAAGCCCCTTTTGTTGGATTCTAATGCCACGTAGGCATTAATGGACCCCACCTTAATTAAAAGCACCGAGGCTGATTTCCCACCCACTCTTAACTTTACACTTCCAAGTCTAATCAAAATTCAATTTGCATTTAACCTAAACCTCAATCATTTCACAAAAATTTGGAAAAAGCGCATTATTTTACTAATCACACAACCAAAGTTTCAAATAATTTCAAAGATTCTAATGATTAGATTCATAGCATAGGTAGGGTCATATAACACGTACCGGAATTGCTCGGAGTGGGGCAATCTCTGCTTCATCTTCTTCGAACCCTCAGCCATAACAATATCGTCCAAATCGAACAACATCGACGGATCCGCCGGGAGATCGAGCCGGCGTTTCCGCCAAGCAGCGACGAGAACCGCAGCGATCTGCGTTAGCGGGCTACCGCTCAATTTCTTGAACCGGTAGCGTTTCGTTCCCGACAAAAACACCAAAAGCGCGATCACGATTGCAAACGCGCAAACGCCGTAACCCCATTTGCGTCCAACGTCGTCTTGTATGTAAACTAGGACCGTGACCGCACCAAGTGAGCCGACGTTGATGCAGAAGAAGAAACGGTTGAAGAAATACGTCATTTGGGAACGTTCTTTAGGGTCGGTCTCGTCGAACTGGTCCGACCCGAAACCCGAAACGCTCGCTTTAACGCCTCCGGTCCCGAGAGCGGTGAGATATAAGGCTAAGTATAGGACCAGAAGTTGCACTCCACTTGCTTGTTCGCAAGAATTTGACGAAGTTGGGTCGCATTTTGGTGGTCGGAGGCCAGGGATGATCGTTGAGAGCGTTAAGATGGTTACACCCTAATGAAATTAACAATCATAACAAAAACCATTAAATTAAAGCAATTTTAAAAAAAGGGAAAAAATGAATAATTGAGACGAAGTATGACGTATCGTGTGTTCTTACCGTGGCTTGAACTGCGGCGAAGACAGCAATGGTAAGATACCTACATAATTGAGAAAGCGAAAACTAATTGTTACCAATATATGGTGATTATGATATAATAAATTATCAATTATATATAATGAGATGTGATGTATAGATTTTGGAGGAGGAGAAGAACCAAACCTGCCGAGAAACGTGTCAGCGATAAAGCCACCGAGGAGACAGAGCATGAACGATGTTCCAAGGAAGTTGGTAACGGTGTTAGCCGACGTTGCATTTCCCAAGTGCATAGTCCCCGTCAAATACGTCACCAAGTTAACGCCGATACCTAACGTCGTTAGCCTCTCCACGGCCTCAATACCTTATAACCAACCAAAAAAAATATAAGAAACAAAAAAGGCTTAATTTTTTGAAAAAAGAAGCATACCCAGATGAAAACAAATCAAACCCATGATAAAGACATCGAAAAGTTTCAATCTTTTTTAATTCACATACACGTATATAGACATAAATATAATTGTTGTATACATGAAAATTCACGTTTGAGAAAGAAAACACGATAAACGTACACACCGCCGGTCTTGGATCGGACGGCGGGTTGGCCTTGGAAGTTCCAGGCATCTAAGAGGGTATCTTGGGTTTCAGGAAGAGACATATCTGAGAGATTCTGTAAGAACAAAAAGGAAGAAGTTCTGTTTTTTTTTTGTGGAGAGTGTTTTGGTGAATCACAGGAAGAAGCAAAAGGGGTGTTTTGTTTGAGAGCCTTTTGTTTGTTGTGAGACCATATGTGTTTCATATATTCGGGCTCTCTACGGTGCGAGTATTTATAGTGTGAAACCTGAAAAAGCTAAGTTGAAGGAAGGGATTTAAAAAGATTTTTTAATAAAAAAAAAGATTAATTTTGAGAAAACCAAATAGTGACGCATGGTATGTGAGACTTCGATGAGTGTCGTCTGATTGGGGAGAGAATTAATTCATATTGAGTATACTTGCGCACACACATATACATACATACATACATACATACATACATACATACATACATACATACATACATACATACAACCATACAACCATACATACATACATACATACATATATATATATATATTATATATATATATATATGTTTGGTTACTAGTTTTTTTTCCTAAGAATGGGATGCACAATTGTAATAACCTATTCGGAAAAAATAAAAACATTTTATCAAGCATCCCCGCATTTTATTTACAAGTTCATTAATGCCAAAAGACCTAATATTTGGCGCGCATTTTAAGAATTAATTAAAGGTCATATTTGTTGTGAAAAGTAAAAATAGTTTTCTTTTGTTATGAATAATTTATATGTAAAAGGCAAAGGCGTCTCCGAATTTGATATGTCTGTAAATAAATATACAATTAATTGACCCATCATCATCATCAGGCAATTCCTTTGCCATCTATTTTCTCGATGCGTAAAATTATGTGTTTTCGATCATTCATATTGTTCGATGCTCACTCTACCTGTAGGTCCATTCTATTGATATATATATATATATACACACATATATCCACATGTCTTTGTATACATGACCCCAATGTTGAAGTAGAAAAATGAATATATGATTGGAGGAAAATCTAGATTTTGGAGGAATACAATATTATGTTAAATATTGTGAATCATATTTATTTCCGTTATATTTATATTTTCTTTTATTTTATTTGTTAATTTTCTTATAAATATGTGAGTTATTTTCATTGTAATAAAACAAGAAGAAGAGATGTAGCAATAAAGTAATTCCGTTTATTTTTATTTGCCTTATTCTGTTTCCGCATTTTATTTTTCTACACCCAAAACATGTCTAATGCCCCAATCCTCGGCCGAATAATGATCAAATTGTGCGATTTTTTGGACGTAACCGTTTTAAATATTTTCATCTATGCATCTCGCATGGTTACAAATGTACCCGACTTCTCCTTTTTGTCAATTGGTAAAGTCTTGCAGAGATTAAGCGCCACTGAATTTATTCATGTTGAAAGATGATTACCATCCGTTGCATATTTTTATTTAATTAAGAGAGAGAGAGAGAGAGAGAGAGAGAGAGAGAGAGAGAGAGAGAGAGAGGTTCACAAAGTCATATGAGTCTCATGAACTATAGTGTTTTTTTAAATGAACATTGCAACTTCAATGGCTCTCCTTTGTTTCTTAAAAAAGAGGCCAACATTTAGGAGAAAATCAGAAAATAACTAAATTCATACGCACCGCAAAAAAAAAAAAAAGTTAGGCTTTGCAAGTTGATTTGTATAATCATCTTGATGTCTTATCTTTATAATGACTGTAAACATAATATTAATAATATTCGTCAATATCCAATTTTTTGTCACATAAAGGTGTGTATATATATATACAAACACAAAAAAGGTAAATGTTCGGCGAAACATGTTTAATTAGGTGATAAAATCCAATTTTTAACCGACTGTAAAAAAAAGGTATAATTATTCGAATTTAAGATTTCGGTTTTCTTAAATATATAAACAATTTCTTTGGCTCTATCTAAAAAAAGAAGAATAAAAGAAAAGTGAGTGGATCACAAATATATGGTTAATATGGCCCATTTTTGGGGCACGTGACACATAAATGGGATCCCTCTTTGAGATTCCATCGCAGAGTTGACTTGGTCATTTCAAGCTGTTTTAAATTTTAATACATATTTTAATTAATTTGGGTTAAATCTCTAAATTTAAAGTTTTACATTACTTTGAAACTCACTGTTAGAATTGACAATTTTCAGTGGGATAAAAAAATTAATTGAAACGAATAGAATGATAAATAATTAGATTAAAATTGAATCTGATCTAAAATCAATTATATATAATTTTTAAATTAATTGAACCTAAATTACGCTCATAAAAATTTAATAATTGAAAATAAAATATTCTTAAAATTGGATTATAATATTTTTAACCAAGACCCTAGCGGTAAGAAATGTGTTTGGTCCCATACTAGGGACAGAATTTCGGTCTCGCCAGCCATATGCATATTTCTTATAGTAATAACCATTGTAGAAGATAAACAAATTATTTAAAACTGCATACGTAATAGAATGAATAAATAAGCATTTTGTGATTTAAATAATAATATTGTCAAGTAGCTGACATGGGAATAAACAAGTACAGATTCTATTATAAATAAGATTGATGGAATCATCAAGAAAATGGATGGTATCGATTTAATAATTGCGTATGAATCCATTCAAGTATCCCAAAGGCCAGGGTTGACCAAACAGGGAATGACAACTTGTTCAATAATACATGTTAAATTAAATAAATGTGATTATGAATTATATTTGTTGCTAAAAAGGATTACATTAGAGTTATCGGTTAGGGGCATCCTGATTTTCTCATTAAAAAAAATCATTTTATAATGTGATGAGGAGACATGGTCGGATTGATGGCAATGAAGCAATCCATTTGTCATCAAATGGTGGCATATTATGTATTTTTTTTGTTTGAAAATTTTGGTTATTTAATAGCACAATTACACACACACACATACATGTGTGTATATATATTATAGGTAATTATATTATACTCACCATATTTGTAAACCTTGTATATAGCAATTAATGTTGGAGATGCAGTGTAAGGCTTGGGATGACGATCAAGAACCATAATTCATTTACATATTTTACAAGAATTTTTGGATCACATGGGCTTGTTATAATCTTTCTTCGTAATATTTATTTGTGCTGACGAAATAATAATGGTTGATGATTTTTTAGCTAAAAAAATGGTTGATGGAATAATATGTATACACATAGAACACTTTTTATTCGGTGCATTTTCTCTTTTAAAACTCAATATTGCGATCCGTATAGAGCTCTCTAGGCAATTACAATTTAAAGACATCTAATCTCCTCAACGTTGACTTTAAATCAAGAAATTATATATATATATATATATATATA
>NW_010965019.1:1647896-1681359 GCF_000463585.1 Tarenaya hassleriana
TATATATATATATATATATATATATATATATATATATATGTCTGCTATTTCCTCTTGGCACATGATATTCATGATCAAGATTTCGAGTATATTCAACTTAATTAGATTATATAAATTATCCAAAATTCTTACAAACGAACATATTCTCTAGAGGCGAATTTTCTCGTCATAAAAAAAAATTAATGTTGAAAATGCAAATTTATTTGTAAAAAAATAATAATAACTGCTTGCGTGTCTCTGTCTCGGGTCTAGCTAGTCTCATTTGTTAACCCTAAAAAATATATAAACCTAGACGGCGGGTGGACGGCATAAACTCTTACCAAAAAAAAAAATTATAAAGTCAAAACCTAAACACTAATCAAAATTATATATTGCCAGAACAAAATAATATGATCATCACACATTAATTATACGTGGACATGTGTATCATTTTATCTTATATTATAATGTATGCAGTGCATATGTGTATGTACACCAGAGGAGAGTCATTATTAACTAACCCTAGTTTTTTTAATGATGTAATATGTAAACGTGTAAATATCCCGATATAGAGTTTATGTAAAAACTCAAGATTTATATATATTGATAAACAAATTAAACAATATGGAAATCTACGAAATGGAATTTTACTATAACTGCGACAAAGTTTACGTAACATGGAGAAGTTAAACTACGTATACGCAATTTGGAGATAAAATAAGCCTATATTTATCATGTGGTCTGTTTGCTGTGCTCAAAAGGCAATCTAACTTTTTCTCGTACATTTTTTTTTGGGTGCAAAGACAAGTTAACGGGGTCGTATCTAGATATATGCGTCACACACACGTATGGTCGTAAAAATAATGTATAGTTTTATTGACTATTTAAAATCACACCCTTTTTTCCAAGTTTGGATGAATTAATGGTAACAAAACATGCAAAATATGTTCTTAACCCAAATTTAAATTCAAGCGTAGGGAAAAACACATATAGGAGATATAATTGGGACAAACGCATAGTGAACTTCCGTGTTATAAAAAAAAAATCACACCCTTTATATTGAATTAGAAGTTAATTTGTGAAATATGGGTTTATACGAATTTTTATACGATTTACGATTATAGCAGAGAAATGCAGTGTTTTTAACTATTAAAAGATATTATTAAAGGTTCTTGAGCGAAAATTGTGATGATAAACCAACCAAAAGTAAAATAATTAAGAATAAAAATCACACCGGATATAGAATTTATATGAAAAATTAAGATGGACAAAATACACGTTGATGATGAGTTATCAGAAAAATCGAAAATAGATTATATAAAAAAATCTAGGTATGAATTTTATCAGCGGATTAAAAAGAGTATTCTAATGGTACTAAAAAATCTCCACAAAAGATAAAAGTTTATATATCCAGAATGTTATAAAAGTATATCCATTTTTTTTTC
Organism: Tarenaya hassleriana; assembly: GCF_000463585.1. Classification (NCBI taxonomy): domain Eukaryota; kingdom Viridiplantae; phylum Streptophyta; class Magnoliopsida; order Brassicales; family Cleomaceae; genus Tarenaya; species Tarenaya hassleriana. The sequence continues at coordinate 1,649,321 of NW_010965019.1, forward strand.
AGCCGAGATAAGACGGTGTAACAACATTTGCATAATCCTAAGTTTTTGTATGCTATTTTTCCAACTTATACAATGAACCCTATATTGAATTTATAGATTTGCAAATATGTTTTCATATTAATCTCCCGTAATTTATAAATAGCATTGAGATTACTTGCCATTAATCTTCAAAATATAATAAAAATATTTATAAATATAGCAAAGTGATGGTACTTGGAAATCGACGTGGCTACGTAAGACAGGAACAGGTCATAGCACTCCAACGGTTGACTAAACATGTAATGGATCTAATTAATTTGTCGTCCAAGTTGTATCCTCTTTCCCATTTCACCAATATATTAATGTCGGCATGATTTTATTATACTTAATAACCGAAGAAAAATTCTAATCTACCCCATGTTAATTCAAAAATATATAGAAAATGTGATAACTGCCCCTATAAATTACAATCTATATTGTATCATATATATATATAAATTCATCCATCCCGAAAACATTTAAAATTAAGTGGATTTACAATTATCCCATTATGTGTTAAGAAAAAAGCCATTAATTCATTATATGATGTGATGAATCTGTCGAGTTACTTGGTTTAAGGAAAAAGCCATAAATAATATAATGAGAATTTAAAATAGTGAAGAAAAAAAAAACACCCAACTTTTCAATTTAAACAAAAAAACGAATATTAAATTTTTTAAATGAATTTAAAAAAATACCAAACTTTTTAAGTGATCCAAAATAAATACGTGAACTTTTTTCCAATTTTCAAAAAATACCGAACTTTTTATATGATTAAAAAAATATATAAACTATATACGATTGTAAAAAAACTAACTACAATAATGTGACACGTTTGTATTTTATTATGTCATGTTAACTTATATTGTTTATTTTGATAATTGTAGGTGAGTTAAGTGGTTTTTTTATAAACTTAAAAATATTGATGTTTATTTAATAAAAAACAAAGTTAAATGTTTTTTTTTGGTAAATTCGAAAAATTTAGTGGTTTTTTTTAGATTTTTCCTTTAAAATAAAAGAGAATAGAATAACAAGTAATATAAACCTTGGTGGAGGAAGATTCTGAATTTGTAGAATATAACTGGGGAAGGACCAACTTAATGTGTAAATGTGGCCAACGCATTTTGTCAAAGACAATAATGCACACTCGAAAAGAGATCCTTTCTGGACTTTGCTCCTTATGAAAAGGTATCTTACTTTTCAAAAGTTCTCGGAACTCACTTTTCAAAGTGCCGTCTTAATTTATTCCTTTTTTTTTGTATTTATTTTGATGGTAACCAATTTAAAAAATATTCGAACATTTTATAATGTGGATTCACGATTAATCTTCTCGATTTTTATAAAAAATTACGAAGTGTATATACATATATATTATTTGATTTTATTATTTTGTCCGATATTTTTTTTAATGGTTCTACATATGCACATCCATATGGAGAAACGCGTATATTTGCATTAAAATCGATATGTATTTTTGGTTAACGTTGATATATATTGATTGTTTTGTTGGTCAAGAACCGTGCATTTGGCATACGGGTGGAATTCCACGTGTCATTATAGTAAGCTATGGAGTACGCATGTTTTGAACACTGAATTTTGTTTACACACACGTGTGTGTGTGTGTGTGTATATATATGCCGATGCACACTCGGGGTAAATTTTTTTAGGACCACTAAGGGTACCCTAGGTAAGCAAATACAAAGGCATGTGGTGGATTCCATATTACCATTTTCCCATGCAAAAGCAAAACGAAAAAGAAAAAGAACAGAAAATGTTGTTTTGCTAAAAGGAAATAAATATGTTTTAACGATCCATAATATATATATGTATATATATATATATATATAATCCATCCATGGTCTAATTCGGCTGTCGTTCCGATGTAAAGTCCAATATGATATAATGCATCTTGCATTGTGTATTTATTTCATATGAGACATCAATTCTATAAATTCTGCAAGTGTATATATCCTTGTGTTATTGAGGTTAAACTTGAAGCATGGATCACATTAGGGGTGGGCATTCGGTTTGGGTATTTCGGTTATTAACCGAACCGACCGATATATACACGAACCAAACCGAACCGAATAAAATTAAATAACCGTTTGGTTATGATTTTTTAAAACCCAAAATAACCGAACCCGAACCGAACCGAACCGATTAAAAATTATTAACCGTTTGGTTATAAATTTTTATAAACCGAATTAACCGAACCCGAACCGAACTGAACCAAACCGTTTATATATCTTCATTTATATATATTTATATACATATATGAATGTTTATATTCTTGATTTAATCATTATTTTATTATATTTTAAACGCATTTTATCATTGTTATTATTGTTTTTAAAGTTTTGTGTTATAAACATTAGAAAAAAAAACGATCTTTATTTATTTAATAGTTTTATATCAAAATATAAATTTAGATATTATTATTTATATGTTAAAATAATTATGATAATATTTTATATTATATTTTATTTGAATATTTTTAATTATAAATGAATTGATTTTTTAAATATTATAACCGAACCGAACCGAATCTTTATTTGGTTATAGTTTGGTTATAGTTTTAAATAGACAAAACCGAACCGAACCGAACCGAACCGAATAAAATTAATTAACCGTTTGGTTATAAATTTTAATAATCCGAAATAACCGAACCCGAAATAACCGTAACCGATTAACCCGTAACCGACCGTTCGTCCACCCGTAGATCACATTGGCCGACAAGAAATTATTTTCAAGGAACTACCGAACTAGTGATAGAAAAAGTGAATGAAATACATAAAAAAAAGGAAATAGATGAACCCATAAAATAAAATATTTAAAAAATAAATACACTGTTTATAGGTCAAAAAGAAATGACGGTTCATGAATTTTCTTATGGAAAAAATATAATAAAATAAAATTCTAACACGAAATTCGGTGGCCTAACGTTGAACGCGACCCGAGTTTTCACTTCACAGCAACCGGAAAGTCACTTGGAAGGGCATTGCCCAAACATACGAAACACACACATATATATATATATATGAATGCATGTATGTGTATATACATACATATATATGTATATATATATGAATTCTCCAATACCAATTAGTGAGGAGTAAGAGCATGCAAATAGAAAAAGAAATTGAGTTTCAATTTTAACGTTGAAAGTTGATGAAATCTATGAGTTAAGATGTCAAACTTAAAAGATCAAAGTGTATAATTTAAAAACAAACAATATTCAAGTTTTCACGTCGCAGCTCTCTTATGTGCTTCAAGAAGCTAACCAAGAGACACTAATGAGATATTTATAATAACCGTACAAAATTATATAAATTTCAAAGCCCTTTGAAATTTCGATTTTCCTCTTCCCTTACACGGTCAAGAAATACAATGTCGTCAATAACAGAGATGTATGGATATCTTATCATTTAATAAAAACATGTTGGAATTCAAATTTCTATTATACGGTTTGAAATTTCGGAGGTTATCGAGTTTTCGCTTCACAAAAAGGATGAAATAAATTATTCCAAAAAATCTAGATTATACTTCTTAATGTTTAACGTTAGCATCTCGATCGAGTCTTTGCATCTCGAGACTTGCTAAGCAATCAAATTTATCTGCATAATTAAATTCTAAGTTTAAAATCTTGGTCTTGACCTAAATGTTGAAAACCTCTGGCCAAGATAGAGTCTTTGGTCAACATGAGAGGGAGAGAGAGGTGGCCTGTATTGGGCCGTTTTCTGTAGAACAGATAAATGTTGGCCCATTTTAATGCATCAAAATGATTAAAATTTTATTAATATAAATCACACTGAACTTTATTTTTCTTTTTCTTTTTTTTTTCTTAAATATTGTTGATTTTACGGCTTTACCTGTAAGAATTCTGGTATAACACGCGTGGTAATAATAGAGGTGACTTGTAACTCGTGATTAAATTGCAAGAGTTATACATTTTTAATACATAAATGCCCTCGAAATCCACTTTTTTTTTTCACTAATGGGGGAGTATACATAACAGACCAACAGTTTTACTTAAGCATATACAAGTAATTTCATATATTTTCCAAAAGAAAATGTTCCATTTTGTTTCACAATCAAAATTCACATAGTGTACAATTTTTATACATAAAGTATAAAAAGAAGGCTTAATAACTCAACAAATTTATATTAGGGATTTTCCTTTTTTGTTATTAAATACTTATATCAATTAAAAGGAGCATTATAAAGAAAAGAAATTGCAAACCCAATCGAACTGTCCCTTCTTAGATCTGGAGTGTTAAACTATTGTTGAACCCAACTTATTAAGAATCATTGTATCCTTAAATAAAGTCGTTTTATCGGAAAAGATTGGTTGTGAAGACGATTTTAATAAATGAGATTTAGAGAGTGGAGAATGAAAGAATATGTTTAGAAAAGATGGAGAAATCTTCTAAACATGTATATTCTTCTGGTAAAAAATACAACATAAATACACAATAAGATTTAAGCAAATAAGACAACTAGTACCACTTCAAACGGCTACATATACAAATGGAAAGTCTTGATTTCATTGTAATTAATTTTCATTGAATATGCAGAATATTTCTCCTTCTCCTTAATATGATGCAATCACACCAATAGTTAGGGATCGAAGGATATCTCGTTGTCAATCTTGCATTCATATGAGTAGGATCTTTGGTAAAACCAATTACGCAATTATATTCAAATGATTTTCAACCTTTTATTCAAGTGTTAGTCAATAGACTCTCGACCAAGTATGTTGATAACACGTACTTTGTGTGATGTTTTGATACAAGATGTTTAGCGTATTTCAGTATAGACATTCTAGACCACATTTGGTTTCGATATTGGTTGGTTGTGTTCTTTGGTATTCAAACAGGAATCCACACGTAATGAGAGTACAAGGAGTGGAAAACATGGATTACAGAACATCACAGACGAGCCGAGAACATTTGCAGTTGTTTCGGAGAAAACGTGAAGCTTAGAAAAATTAGATCTTGGAAGTCCAATAACTTTCACTCTATGAGTCCAAATCATGCATTACATCATTGGAAAGCTCTTTTCGATATCTACGCATAGACACTAAGATCACTCAAATCCGATATCAAAGCAGGAAGTTATGAGCAAATTTATGAAGTTCGTCAAAACTTCGATGTGACACAATCGTGTCACTTATTACCGACACGATCGGGTCACTTAAATTCCGGAAATCTTCCAAATTTGTCCCAAAAGAAAGAGGAAATAACTAGGGTTAGCTCCAGGATAAAAAATATTCATACTTTGACAAAAAATACACCCTAGAGCACACAAAAGAGGGCGATTATCAAGAGGTAAGAGATCAGAGTAGAAGACGGAGATTACGAAGCCGAGAAATCGACTAAGCATTCTTCTCTATTCTATTTTACGATGTTTTGTATTATTGATATGAACCCTGACGTCTCGATATTTAGCGAGTAGTTCCTCTGCTGTAGATTAGGGATTTGCTATGTAGGGATATTTGGTTTTTAATTCCAGACTATGTGAATTTGTTTATTCTATTCAGTTTATTGAATTGTTCTTAATGCATTTGATCTTGTTGGTCACTTGATTGAATGAACTTAGGGTTTTAATCCGCATAGATATATGAGATTCTAACCTGTAAATAATTCAATAAATAGAACAAGTATTGTATCGAGAGATGAATATTTGTCTAGGGATTATGATAGCGTTTGTTCATGCATCTAGAGTTTTAGACTATTGAATCGAGAGATTAGTAGGATAAAGCCTGGATAGTTAGATTAGACTCGAGAGGGTTAATCTCTACTTTAGAGCTTGAATTCCCTGAGTTAGATAGATAAACAACTGAGTTTGCATCTTTTGAAAGATCCTTACATGTAAAGCAATCCCGAAGTCTGCAGTATTTTCCATTGATTGTTTACAATCGTTTTTGTTAATTGTTTTGTTCTTGATATTTCATTCACCACACTTCTATTATTTTCCTTGGATTTGGATTTGACTCCTTTGCTTAATTTTGTCCCTCTATTCGACCCTAACGATTACACATGATCCGTACACTTGCGGTATTTGTTGAGTCTAGGGATTTATCACTTGATCGAAATCTATTCACCTAGATTTGCGACATCATATTTTTGCCGCCGTCGCCGGGGATAATTTAGGCAACATGATTAGATCCTATTTGGTCTGTGTCTATTTTTTTTATTTTTGTTTCTTTCACTACAAGAAAAACTGTAATTTGCGACAGAAATATCTGTCGCAACATGAAGAAGAATCTGTCGGGAAAAAAAATTTGCGACAGATTACGACAAATATTGATCGGTCGCTAAATCGTTGTCGCAAAATCTGTGTGGTCGTGATTCTGTCGTAAATTTGCGACAGATGGAGCTGTAGGTAGTCGGTCGCAAATTTACGACAAATGGCTATATGTCGGTAATCTGTCGCAAATCGATGAATCCAGATCTGTCGCATATTGCGATAGAAATAGGAGTATGTATCTGTCTTAACATAACGACAAAATATATCGGTAGGTATTCGGTCGCAATGTAGTTGTCGTGGAAGTTGTCGTTTCTGTCACTGTTTAGCGACAGAATAATCGGTCGCACTCTGTCGCAAATCTATTATATAATTTTTTTTAAAATATTAATAAATAATAATTATTTAAATTAAATTAACATTTAAAAAATAATTTAAAAATATAAAATAAAAAATATTTATTTAAAATTAAAAAGTATTTATTAAATAAAAAATATTTATTAAAAACAAATTAAACCCTAAACAAAAAAGTTATCCGGATTGTCTGATCCGATTGTTTGGTCCGCCGGTGTCGTAGAAGGTCCGACTCCGGGCTCAGATCCGACTCTGGACTGAGGAGTCAGAAATAGGTTGAACGACATCTCCGTTGGTGGGTCATCACGAGGAGGAAATAGACGGGCGAAAAGCGTCCGTGCCTCAGCTTCTTCAAGTCTGGCAATCTTCCTGCGATCGTCCTCGAACTCTTGAATCTTTTTCTTCAACAGCTCAACCTCCTTAGTGAGTGAGACATGGTGACCGATCGATGTTGCATCCGGATGACCACCACCCAACTGAGTCGCCATTGCACCGACGCCGTATATACGTCCTTTGGCATCCGGTTTGACAACCTACGAAATAAAAAGTATACGTCAATTAAAATAATTAAATAAAAAAATTACATCAATATAAATTTACCTCCAGATAGATACTGTTGATTTCTACTGGCGAAAGTTGGGTTGATCCACAACTCTCCTCTAACTGGGAGAGACGGTCGGTGATCTTTGCTTGAATCGCATCCTCGATTTCCTGAACGCGACCGCTGATATAAGTACTGTCAGCTCGACGGTGAGTCTCCTGCAGCAATCGCAATGCAGAAGGTTCTTCACCTTCCTTATGCGTCTGCACCCAAAAAATTTAATTAAAAAAATTTAAAAAAATTTTAAATTAAATTTTTATTTACTTACTATCTCATGGGCGACTCGAGCAAATGATCTCCGACCTGCTAGGGGTGGGCGTTTTAACCCGTAACCCGGGGGTTTGGAGGTACCCGACTTAACAAGTACCCAAATAAAGGGTACCCGAATATTAACGATGATGAGATCGAGTATTAATAAGACTAAATTTTCGACCCCCGAATCCGAGTGGGGGTTCAATTATTTTACAAAGGGTACCCGGGGGTACCCGGTATATTTGTTAAAAATCTAAAATATACTTTATATCTATAACATTTTTGTCTAAATTATTCTTATTATTTATTAAAATACTTTTATTTTAGTTAAATTTTTTTATGTTCTAAACCTTTCTATAAAAAAATTTCATCATTCCAAATCTAATTCTATGTAACCGAATCAACCATTTATCTCTCTCTCAAAATTTTAGTCATCTCTCTTCATCGTGAAATTTTCTCTTTATACTTTGAGCTCTCTCATTTGTATTTTCTATATCTATCATTTTATAGTTCAAAATTTTATAAATCGTATAGGTCCGGGTACCCGCGAGTACAAGACCGAGAATCTCATTAAACCCGAGCTACAAGTACCCGGATTTTATGAAGCCAAGACTGAGATAATATTTTTGTAAAACTCGTGGTAATGGAGACGAGACAGGGTTTTCTAAAAATTGGGGGTACCCGACCGTGCCCACCCCTACGTCCTGCAGTGTGGGTCGAGGGTGCGCGTTCGATCTCCGCTCGGGATCGTCTATTGCTTGAGAATGTTTGACTCTTCTGCGTTCCTTCTTCTGAATCCCAATATTCAACTAGGTGATCGTATTTCGCCGTCGACATCCATACAGGTCGTACGCGTCTGCTCTTTACCCGATAAATGCTGTCCTTGAGGCGATCTCGGACGGCGAGCCTCCAAGCGGCGTAGACTCGGTCATGAACGGACTCGTATCAATAATAAGCTTGCTATAAAAAAAATAAATTTATAATTTTGTATGCATATAAAATTGAACTAAGTGCCAAAATTCTTACCGAGAAAGCCCCAAACCAACGCTGCAGATCAGATAGAGGGACATGGATGAGACTCCGCCACGGACCTTTGAAGTCCGACTGAAAGATGCTGATGATGGATGCAATCACCTCATTATTACGATCAAACCTGTAAAAATCGGTTTCGTAAAATTAATTTAAAAGAAATTAAAATAAATATATATTATATGCATAAAAATACCTACCAAATAGAATCGGGGGAGCGATCCGGATCTATACGAGGTCGGAGATGACGTTCTACAGACGCTAGAATCTCCTGCAACGATGGTGATGGCGATGCACCGTGACTAGATGCACCTTCATTCACGGATTGGGGGGAAGCCGCACCCGTGAAAGGTACATCAAGTCGAGGAGGATCGACTACCACCTGATCCCGATGGACAGATGGTGATCTAGATGATCCGATCCCACGTCCTCGGGATCGTACTCCGCTACCGCTACGACCACTAGAATGGGAGTGACTCATCTACAAGTTACATATAACAAAACAAAATCATGAAAACCCGTGAACTAGCCCTAAACCCTAACCCTAAACCTAAACCCTAAACATAACCCTAAACCCTAAAAGTAACCCTAAGCTCTAAATTCACCTTAAACCCTAAATTAACCCTAAAATCTACAACTAACCCTAAACCTAAACCCTAAAAAAACCCGAAAACCTAAAATTAAACCAAATACCCTGAAATCACCTTAAACCCTAAAATTAACCCAAAACCCAAAACCCTAAACCCTAAATTAATCTTAAACCCTAAAAAAACCCTAAAATAAAAAATTAACCCTAAAATGTACAATTAACCCTAAACCCTAAATATAACCCTAATAACCCTAAACCTAAATAAACCCTAAACACTAAAGAAACCCTAAAATCTACAACCCTAAAATTAAACCTAAACCCTAAACCCTAAATCTAAAATTAAACCTAATACCCTAAAATCACCCTAAACCCTAAAATTAACCCTAAACAAACCCTAAACCCTAAAAAAACCCTAAAATAAAAAATTAACCCAAAAAGCTAAAATTAATCCCTAGACCCTAAAATTAACTCTAAACCCTAAAATAATTCGACCACAACCTTAAAATCGAACTAAAAACACCTTAAAATCGAAAAAATTGGAAACTTACCTCGGTGTCGGCAAATGACCGGCGCGGTGATGCGGCGGTGTCGGTGGGGGACGACGGCACGGTGATGTGGCGGTGTCGGTGGGGGACGACGGCGCGGTGATGCGGTGGTGTCGGTGGAAGCGTAGCCACGAATCTGTTCAAATTCGATTCGAATGAATCGAACAACGAACCTAAACACTAAACCGATCGGAAAGGGGAAGAAGAGGGGAGACGCGAGTTCGGAAACTTACCTGGGAACGGCGAGCGACAGTGGCGGCGGCGAAGGAGAGGCGGCGAAGGAGAGGGCGAGTTCGAAATGTCTAAGTGTATGAGGAAGAAGACGATTCGCGATGTTTTTAACAGCATTTCGACAGATTTATTTTGTCGCAATCTGTTTCTTTGTCATTAAAGCGGGAGACATGTGGACATTGCGAATGATTTATTCTGTCGCCATCTGTCGCTACGAAAAAAAAAGCAGGAGACGCAGATTTGGCGACAATATTGACGATTTGCGACAATGTTGCGACAGATATCTTCGGTCGCAAAATAATGTAGTAATTTAAAAAAAATATAATGCAAAAATTTAAGATAACTAATATTTTGATTCCGAGTACAATATTTGTAATACATATCGGTATTTAAAAAAGTTATTATTAATCAAACGAACCATATTCAGAAGTTCCTGTTGTTTTTTCGTCCGACTCATCGGTATTATCCTGCTCTTCGTCATTATTGTCTGCAAGTTCTTCAACTATTCCTTCTTCGGCTATTAACTTTCCAACCTCAATCATGTCTTCAATTTGAAGAAGGCCTTGATCGACATCTTGAAGCGGGATTTATTCATCATTTTCTTCTTGAATAATAGTTCCCCTGGGGTTTATTTTCACGACGGCTCGCCAATCAATGTCTGACCTTCTTGTAATTTTCTTCGGATAAGGGATGTAACACACTTGATCTCCTTGAGAAGCCAATATAAAAGGATCATATTTTCCGTATCGAGTGTGTAACATATGTCAAAAACACCTGTTTTGTTGACTCTGATCCCTCGTATAGGTGTAGGATCAAACCAATCACACCTGAACATCATCACTTTGAGTCCAAAATGACCTGCATATTGGAGTTCAAAAATCTGCTGCAATAGTCCGTAAAAATCGGGTTCATTATCAGATGCACAGTACTCTGACCCTTTCACACAAACACCAAAATTATGTGTCGAACGATGTTGTCCGTGTTCATGTGTGTGGAAAACGTAGCCTCTGGTAAAAAATATAGGCCAATATATAACACGACAAATGGGCCCTTGAACTAGCTCATGCAACCACAATGGATGATCTTCTGGTGACGTTCGAATCTGCAAAACAAAAAAAAAAATTAGGTTGTTTAAATATCAATATATACTTGATCGATCTTAAAAATTAGTATAAATAAGAAATTTGATGCAAAATTCTTACATATTCTTTTAACCATGTAGCAAACCCTTTTTCTTTAATTTTGGTCAACTCCTCGTCATTTATGTCACCATACATGTTGTATACTTGTTCATAAAAAATCTGCACAATTTATCGAAAAACTTGTAAACGAATTAATTTAAAAAAGTTTAGGGCATAAATAATTAAATGTATAAACGAACATTTCAAAAGGTAGAACTTTCTCGCAATTCAACAATACAAAAGTATGTAACACATGATAGTCTTTTTCAGATAAGTAGACATCACTGGCCTTACCACCACATCTTCCTTCTCTGTAAAATATATGGGGAATATTTGCATTCGTCGGATAACTAGGGTCATCATCGCAATGGGATGATTTTCTTGTATGATACATGCCTTGGCTCGGAGAGGATGGAATCTGATCCAAAACGCAATCACCCGCACTTCACGGAGAAGGCTCTCGAATTCGCGTTCAGATTGTGCTTAAACCGAAGGGGAATTGGATGGATCTTAGTTTCAATCACCGGCTCTAAAAGGCTCTCGAATTCAAAACTAAGATAGAAAAATGGATGGAACGAAGGGAAAAAATAGATAGTGGACCTCAGACACACCAAGGCTTGAGTTCGGACACACCAAACTCGTGATCTCGGACACACCGAAGATCGGGATAAATTTCGGACAAACCGAAGAAGAGTTTATAAAACTCGAAATGTTTGAGACATTCTACAAGTCTGATTACAAATGATGCATTACAAGGCCTTTATATAGGCTAGAATTCTCAACTACAACATTAAATGACAAGAACATGCAAGAGGGGTATGAGTCCAATGTATTAAATGAGGTGGTTGGGAAGCTATTTGTTAGAATTCCTTGATGTTGCATTAAATGAGGTGGTTGGGAAGATAGTTGTTGGAGTTGCCTTGATGATGAAGAAGCTTCCTTTGGATAATTCTCTTGCACTCCAAGCAACTTCCTTTTACTTGGTGGCTTCGATCCGAGGTGGAACTCGGTTGTGGAACTCGGTTTGCCGTTATCTTTGCTCCGTGTATGCTTCCGCCAAAATCTTCTTTACGAGATGTTGTTAGATCCGATGTCCTCATCATTCCCTCTCTCTTAAGAAGTTTTGTCCTCATCATTCCCTCTCTCTTCTCCGTGTTTTGCCCTCAAAACTTGATTACGAAATAAACCGAAATAAAAGATAGATCTCACCGGGGTTAGACGTCCGTTGGCTCGAGCAAGCTCTGATACCAAAATGATACACGCCTTGGCTCGGAGAGGATGAAATCTGATCCGAAACACAATCACCCGTACTTCACGGAGAAGGCTCTCGAATTCGCGTTCGGATTGTGGTTAAAACGAAGGGGAATTTGATTGATCTTAGTTTCAATCACCGGCTCTAAGAGGCTTGATAACGCAAATCTAGGTGTATAAATAAGCTCAAGTAATAAAAACCTAGATACAGCGAATATCGCAAGGATACGGATCAACTGTAGTACCAGGGTCGAACACAGGGAATAGTTAACTCTAGGAACAAGACTCGACCAAGAATTAGATCAGGAAATAACAGATGAAATATGTGAATAGCAAAAATAAATCTATAAACGAACTAAGTAAATTCAGATATTTAAACCACCGTAGCTTCGGGATAACCTTAACACGTAGGGATTGTTTCTAAGGATGGAGAATCTACGAATATCGAACTCTAAACGGGGATCTCAAGTTCTAATATCAAATTTGGCTCTCTCAAGTCCTAAATCCACTATCCAATAATTTAACCTATCGATCTCTCAACCTAATAGATTAAATATCAAATGCATTAACGATCACTATCACAGTTCCTAAACCGATTAACCTATCTCTCAATAGTCTTAATCAATTCATTCAATGAATTCTTTCCAAGTCTAATTCAACTTCTCGTTGTAAATCAGAATCTAAGATCAATCAATCAACAGGCCAAGAAGATCAAAAGCAATAAACTCAATTCAATCAAACCGCCGAGTATCGATAACGTAGTCTCGGAAAATAAAATCAAACAAATCCCTACAAGGTTAAATCCCTAGCTACAGTGAAACGACTACTCACTACCCATAACAACAAACGAGTTCAAACCAATAAGAAGAGACATAGAAACAGATAAAGAAGAAACTCGCAGCGATCTCTCGATGACGGTTCTTCAATCTCTGCTCTCGGGAAACTCCGTCTTGATTCTCTCTCGAGTTCTCTGGCTTCTGCTGTGATCTCTCGATGATTTTTGAAGTTTAAGATATCCTCTCTTTATTGGCTTGGCGGCTCGGTTTCTTCCTTTTCTGAAAACGGAAGTCCAGATGCAAAATAGGAAGTTTTCCCGTAATGCAACACGGCCGTGTCGAATGCAACACGGTCCGTGTCAATTCTCTGTTAAAAATCTGCACTTTAGACTTGGGCTGAACACGGCCGAGTTTGAATCAACACGGCCGTGTCGAATGCCAACACGGTCCGTGTCAATTCTCTGAGCAAAACTTCACTTTTTTCAGCACGAACACAACACGGCCGTGTCGAATGCAACACGGTCCGTGTCGATTCTTCAACTCGAACATGCTTGACAGATTTGCTGCCTTGGCTCGGAGAGGATGGAATCTGATCCAAAACGCAATCACCCACACTTCACGGAGAAGGCTCTCGAATTCGCGTTCGGGTTGTGGTTAAAACGAAGGGGAATTGGATGGATCTTAGTTTCAATCACCGGCTCTAAAAGGCTCTCGAATTCAAAACTAAGATAGAAAAATGGATGGAACGAAGGGGAAGAATAGATAGTGGACCTTGGACACACCAAGGCTTGAGTTCGGACACACCAAACTCGTGATCTCGGACACACCGAAGATCGGGATAAATTTCGGACAAACCGAAGAAGAGTTTATAAAACTCGAAATGTTTGAGACATTCTACAAGTCTGATTACAAATGATGCATTACAAGACCTTTATATAGGCTAGAATTCTCAACTACAACATTAAATAACAAGAACATGCAAGAGGAGTATGAGTCCAATGTATTAAATGAGGTGGTTGGGAAGCTAGTTGTTGGAATTCCTTGATGTTGCATTAAATGAGGTGGTTGGGAAGATAGTTGTTGGAGTTGCCTTGATGATGAAGAAGCTTCCTTTCGATAATTCTCTTGCACTCCAAGCAACTTTCTTTTACTTGGTGGCTTCGATCCGAGGTGGAACTCGGTTGTGGAACTCGGTTTGCCGTTATCTTTGCTCCGTGTATGCTTCCGCCGAGATCTTCTTTACGAGATGTTGTTAGATCCGATGTCCTTATCATTGTACTTCTGCTTTTTGCTCCCACATTATCTTCAAAATAATATGAGGTAAAGAATGATATTTCTTCATTGATATACTGTTCAGCAATTGATCCTTCAACAAAGACTTTCTGTTTTGCCTTTTTCTTCAAATGGTACATAAATCTTTCAAACGGGTACATCCACGTAAACAAAATATATAATTAAACAATCATCAGTTATGAATTAAACGAAACACAATAATTAATTATAACGTACCGAAATTGAACTGGTGGTAGATGGATTGATAAATGTTCCATCACATCAAAAAATGACGGTGGAAATATTTTTTCCAGATTGCAAATTACCAGAACTATGTTTTGTTTCAGCATGGTGATATCGTCAAGTTTAAGCGTCCGACTGCAAATCATCCGAAAAAATGAGCTGATCCCTGCACAATAACCACGTATCAAATTTATATATATAAATATATATATATATATATATATATATAGTTCACATATTAAAAAACAACATTAAAAAAATATATTGACCATATCTGATAGACTCTCGTGTACATGTTGTTGAAGTAGTTCTGCAAATGTTATTGGAAGCAATCGTTGCATAAAGACATGACAATCATGACTTTTCATACCAGTTAATTTATTCCCTGCAATATCAACACATCGCGCCAGATTTGAAGAGTAACCATCGGGAAATTTCACATCATCCTTCAACCACCGAAAAAAAATTCTCCTGTACTTCTCCAAATACACGAAAAACTGGAATCGGTGCCTTCCCATCTTGTGTAAGTTCCAACTCATTCCTCAAACAAATTGATTTTATATCCTTCCTTGAGTTTGGATTGTCCTTCGACTTTTGAGGTATATTCAACACCGTGTTTATGATGTTATCGAAAAAGTTTTTCTCGATATGCATGACATCAAGATTGTGTCGCAACTTGTGATGTCTCCAATATGGCAATTCCCAAAATATATTTTTTTTGTGCCAATTATGATATTCGCCATATCCTTGAATCGCCAAATGACCATTTCCACCGACTTCTGCAGTAACCCCTAACCCATATGATCTCACACAATATTCAATCCGTTCGAATAATATTTCATCTCCCTTTAGTTCAAGCGGACTAGAATCACTTACCACGCGATTCTTACGAAAATTCTTCTTGTTTCGGCGCAATGCATGATTCCTTGGTAAGAAACGACGATGACAATCAAACCAACTCGTTTTTCTCCCGTTCAGCAACCAAAATGCGTCGGTCTCATCCATACAGTACGGACAAGCTAGCCGACCATACGTTGTCCAACCAGACAATATCGAGTATGCTGGAAAATCACTAATTGTCCACATCAGTACGGCACGAAGCAAAAAATTTTGCTTTATTGACACGTCATATGCCTCAACCCCAATACTCCAAAAGTCTTTCAACTCTTCTATCAACGGTTGAAAGAAAATATCCAAACTCCTCCTAGGATGTTTAGGTCCCGGAACTAATATTGAGAGAAATAAAAATTCTCTATTCATACACATGTCCGGAGGTAAATTGTACGATGTTAAAATCACCGGCCATAGAGAATAATTTGGACCAGACATCCCAAATGGATTAAATCCATCCGTGCATAATGCTAGATATACGTTTCTAGTCTCACTTGCAAAATTAGAAAATACCTGTTGAAAGTGTTTCCATGCTAAACCATCAGATGGACGATGCATTTCTCTATCAGACGTCGAATGCTCGCCATGCCATCGCATAAATGATGTTGTCTTTTCGGATTGATATAACCTTTTCAAACGATCTGTTATAAGCATATAAAACATTCTCTTCAAAGGAATTAACTTGCCTTTCTTTGAAGCTTTCCGGCGTGGTCGATATCTGTCTTTCCCGCAGAAACGACATTCCATCAATTATGCATCTTCTTTCCAAAAAATCATACAGTTGTCTTCACAAACATCAATCTTCCGGTAAGGTAGACCAAACGTACGCATCAGACTCTTCGTCTCATAATATGATTATGTTGCAGTGTTACCTTCCGGAAGATACTGTTTAAACATCTGACTGAAGTCATCCATACATCTCTTCGGAAGATTGTAGTCAGTCTTCATATTCATCAATTGTGAAGATAATGATAATCTTGACAGCCCTTGTACGCAACCTTCATATATCGGAGTGTTCTCGTGTTAAGCATGTCATAAAATCTTTTCGCTTCAACATTTGGCTCTTCTTCCATATATGGAGAAGGAGAAACATTGGGAAATGCATCATTCACCATCTCTACATATAGATTTCGGTCTTGATCTTCTTGAAAGATCGGAGGTAGCGACGTGTTTTCCATAAGTTGTTCTTGCATTTGTGAAACACGTGATGATGAAGACGTATCATACGTTTCTGCATGAGCCAGCCAAACATAATAGTTTGACATAAAACCTCTTCTATAAAGGTGCTTACAAACTTTATACTGACTTCGCCATCTTTTATTCTCGCATTTTGAGTACGGACATGGTAACTTCGAACTCTCAATATACGACGTTTGACTTGTTGCAAACGCCATAAAATGTTGTAATCCTTCAGAAAACTCACTCGAGATTTGATTAGAAGAATCAAATCTATTATACATGCACATTCTGGATGAAAAAGACATTTTTCTGTAAATAAATTTTTTTTTTCGGTAATAATTTTTTTTTCTATCTATGCATCCATAAACTGAGCGTGCGGCGGGTTATATAGAAGAAACGTTGCGACGGAATTGCGACCGATATTTTCTGTCGTAACCCATTTGCGACAGAAATGCGACATAAGTGCGACATAAGTTAAGTGACATACCATTCACGTGTGTACCTAATTTTGCGACACAGCGGTGAGTCGCAATTCTGTCGCAAATATTTAGCGACTCCGTGAATCTGTCGCATAATATACGCGATGTAATGTCTGTCGCAAATGTGTCGTACACATGTTTCGACCGAAATATCCATCGCAAATTGTGTCGGTATATAACGACAGACAATCTGTCGTAAAATATCTGTCGTTTTCTGTCGTCACTCTGTCGCAAATTGTTGCGACAGATATATCGGTCGTAGTCGATTGTAAATTTGCGACAGATTTTGCGTCCAAGTCCGACAGAGATTATTTTCCGAGATTGTGTCGCTTTTTAGTCGCTGTCTATCGCAAAATATGGTGCGACAGACATTTCGGTCGCAAAAGTGGTCGCAAATTACAGTTTTTCTTGTAGTGTTTTTCATTTTTTTCTTTCCCTTCGTCTCTTTTCTCTTTGTCTTCTTTTGTTTGTCCAGGTACGTCCTTTTTAGAGCATGAATAGAGAATTACAGATATGAGTTATTTCATGGATGATTTGTACCCCGACCCTTATGATTTGGGTTGGATGCATTATCCCGATCTCTCCTATGATTCATATGCTTCAGATGCTCAACAATGGGATTTCAACTATCATCAGAATCAGGGATCTGATCAATTCCAGACATATCAGCCTACATCCCTGTTACACTACGATCAGGGTTATGAGACATACTACCATTTTGAAGGACCACCTCATGAGGCACACGTTTATCCACTGCTTTGTTAGGATTCACTACGGGTTCCTAGTATGCGATCACATCGATCTAGGATTTGGTTTCTATGTTTCATGCAGCGGAAGAATTATATAAACCTAATCAAACGTCACACGCAACCAAACATGTACAAACTCGATAATCGTGTATATCACCGAGGGAATCGATACTTACCACGTTCTCAATGAAACTTGAAGCAAATCTCGATCTGGGG
The DNA here is from genome assembly GCF_000463585.1 of Tarenaya hassleriana. Taxonomy (NCBI): domain Eukaryota; kingdom Viridiplantae; phylum Streptophyta; class Magnoliopsida; order Brassicales; family Cleomaceae; genus Tarenaya; species Tarenaya hassleriana. The sequence goes on from NW_010965019.1 coordinate 1,667,423, forward strand.
CATGTTCTTAATCACCTAGGACTGAAGTTACAGTCCCTCTACACGTATCCACACCGACGAGAAGGATTTCAATGCTTTGGAACGTATCTGCTAGGATTTGTGAAGAAAATGGTACTCAAAGAGACGAGATCCAATCCAAAAAGGTTAGAAATCCAAGAGATTCAGTTTTCTAGGGTTCTTAAATCTCTCTCTGAGTTTTAGGGGCGGCCTCGCTAAGATTAGAAAAAATTCCAAACTTAAATAGGCTTAGAAAACCCTAAATCTGAATTAAGGAAGAATTTCAGTTTCCGGTCCGGCGGACCAAGCTTAGTCCGACGTCGTCGGACTGCCTGACTTGGAGTCTTTGTCCGGCTAACCAAGTTTAGTCAGCTCCGAACCAAGTATCTTCTTCTTCCTCGCAGTCCGACGTCCAAATGCCTTTGGTCCGCCTGATCCAGCATCTGGTCCGGAGCTGACCAACTCTTGGTCAACTTCGGACCAACCACACTGAGAACACTTTCTCATGCTCGTTTCGGTCCAATCTCAATTTCTTTCTTTAGATTCTTCACGTATAAGTCCATCCCTAGTGGTGTATGACCTTGTAGGCCCATTTTAAGTGGTAGTGACTTCGGGAACCTTTCTCGAACCGCAAGTCATGGTTAGCCTTTAGCAAGACCCCATGACCACCCACCTAGAATTGAGTTAGAGGTGATCTAACTAAGGCATTAACGGCTCGAGTTCTTATCCTTTATCTCACGATATTATATGTTGAACAAGGGCATGGTTTGAGCCACCCTTCAAGTTTAACCGCTTTCTCGTATTGGCAAATCGACTAATAATATAGATGTAACTTTATCTATAGCGTGACCACACGTTTTTCATAGTCTGACTTCCATGAGGGGCCTAGCAATATCTCTCATGTTAAGGAGGTGAAAAGTCTCGTATTGCATGTCTACTATCTCCATATGATTCGTGAACGTATCTGAGCAACGTCGTTATAATCATCTGGTTAAAGACGACGTTTGACACAGTCAAGACACGTCATTCCTCATATCAGATACTCTAGACACCTTAGGTCTTAGGATCCAAGAACGAACCGCTATATGAGATTCAAGTCATGACTCGTGTCCATGTGACAATCTCGTATGGGTCATCCAGTCACTCGTTCTCAACCAGTACCCATGATTGTGATATGCATCCAATGTATCGATCACACATCATGCTAGTCTTAATTCATCATCGTTTCCATAATGAAAACTGACCAGGGAATCTAGAATCATTCTCTAATGATTCAAGGATATTTACCGAAATATAACAAATATGTCAATCATGTAATGGGAAAAGTAATGCATTCATAAACCAATGAATCAATTCAAAGTCAATATGTCATATTCAGGATTATCCTAGAGCATTACAACCAACAAGCTTCAAACTCAGCAAGAAGTAGATTCTAACATAAACTTCATGCTTGTTCACGTTTTGCAGAAAGTGGAGAACGATAATAATGAGCTAAAGGGCCTCTTGATGGATATGAATTCGTGACTCGAGCTCATTAACAATCGACTCGCTAATCTTATATCCTCATCAGTTTGGTCGCAAGAAACTCTCACTGAAGAACCAGAAATGGATTCTGAAGAGTACCTTAACACCACACTAGTGAAGGTTGAAGAGCAATCTGAGTTAGTCACACCACGAGTCATCAAGAAAAGTGAGTGTTCTAATGCTTATTTAGATTATACGCCTGATTTTTTTACAGCAGATGAGTATTTAAGGACGAACTACAAACATACACCCAATAATATAGTAATATACACACCTTCCATATAATATCCGAAACGCCATGTATTTACTACCCTCAAATATCAATTAATTCAAACAACCATGAATCATCAAATATATATATACACACACACACATTTGAAATCGAATAACATGTTTATATCCATTTTCAATTCAAGAGATTTAGCAAATTGTTAACCTTGTATTTTTTTTAATCACACGTTAAACTTATCAAAACTCAAAAGTTATTTATCTATCACAACATATTTCTTCCATGAGAAATTAATATTACTTTTACATTAAACTTTTCATTATGATACCAACATCTACTCCCGATCAACAAAAAAGTATTTCAATCAAATGTTATTTTTATAGAACTTCCATGGATTTGAATTAACATCAGCAATACCACACACCAACACTTCATGTTTATCAATTATCTATCTAAGATGTAATTATTTAAGCCCAACATCCTTTTACTATATAGCTTGACTAACATAATCCACCATTCAAATTTCACGCTTTTTATTTTCAACACAAATGACTAATCAAACACCAAAATTTATTTTACAAATTACAAGGAATAATAAACATAAACACAATTCATGACATATAACTTGAGATACCAATATTATCACACCAACTCATTCTCTAATCTCTCAATCATCACCATATTACAAACAACAATATATTTAAGTTATTTAGCGATTGGTTACATGTTTGTTAAAACCTACGAAATTTAGAGATTAAGTTTGGAACTCTAATGAACACTTACAATTTCAAAAGTTGACTTAATATTTTAGAAGAATCAAACGTGCATAATTTGTACATACCTCAACAACCACTCTTTTCTCCCAATTCTCACCTGAGAACATAACCCATGTTTTTTTATTATTCATGACTATCTCCATTTTCTTCACACCGGAAACTTCTTTGTTACATAACCATAGATGAAAGTTAATTTTTTGTCCAACTTAATTTAAATTGTTTTAGTAAATCACCGAAAAGTGCTTGTGGTAGAGTTCCATTAGTGTTGTCTTTGAATCACTCGGGACAATTTAGTACTGATAAATATGATATCTCGAAAAGTTTTCTACTGCCTCGTGATAAAAAAACTATAAATTCCATGGATTTTATTTTAAAAAAAAAGGTATTTCGGTTCTCTATAGCCAAATCCATCTGATGATGGTGTATTTTGATGCAAGTAAGAGATAAAATGGTCCATGATGAACTGGTGAAGCTTATAGAGATATTGAACCCTCATAACAAGCATGTGAGAATTACAGTTATTGAGAGAATGAGAGCCGGGAATATGCGGGTAAAGCTTCCACATTTGATCTGAGCAGTGCGTCGAGCCGATCATATTGTGACTTGGGTTAGTGATCTCATGCACGGGAACACCATCAAAGCACCGTGTGGACTCAAAAATCGTTCCTTCAATTCCATCTGGGTAATGACCGTTGGTACCACGCTTAATATGTTCATCCAAGACATGGGCTAAAAGTGTGGTTTATGAATTCATGTCGGGAATCTTTTAGTTACAGCCCGAGGTGAGAGATTTCTTTGACGTTCATGAACAAGAAAGAGCTACCCCGATGGGATTTATCACGAGATGATGGGTCAAAACGTGATGAAACCCCTCTTGTCCGTCAATTCACAAATTATCGGAACTGGAACATAAAGCATCAATCCAAAGTTCTTACTCATCGGATTTGAAACACAACATCAAAATTTGGAAACAATTTTCATAAGAGTTGGAACACACAACATTAGTCCAACATTATCAAACAATCATGAATCATCAAATATATAACTATATATATATACACACACATTTGAAATCGCATAACATATTTATACCCATTTTCAATTCAAGAGATTTAGCAAATTGTTAACCTTGTATTTTTTTTATAGTCACATGTTAAACTTATCAAACCTCAAAAGTTGTTTATCTATCACAAAATATTTCTTGCATAATAAATTACTATTACTTTTACATTAAAATTTTCATTATGACACTAACATCTACTCCCCAATAAGAAGAAAATATTTCAATCAAATGTTCTTTTTATAGAACTTTCATGGATTTCAATTAACAATACCATACACCAACACTTCATGTTTATTAAATATGTATTTAAAATATAATCATTTAAGCTTAACATCCTTTTACTATACAGCTTGACTAATATAATCCACCATTCAAATTCTACACTTTCTATTATCAACACAAACGAATAATCGACTACCAAAATTCATTTTACTCGTAAATTATACTGAATAATAAATATAAACACAACTCATGGCATATTAACTGTTTATATATAAAAGAGTCTGACTGTACAGAAACAAACTATCGCATTCATTTTCATCAATGAAATTCTCTCTAGATTTTATCTCTCTCCATTTTTAGATGTCGTTTCTCATACCATATTCATTATTATTATTATTATAGATTTAAATAAATATTGTAGCTTTCTTTTAATTTATAATATTATAAAAATTCTCATACCATATTTATTATTATTATTGTTATTATAGATTTAAATAAATATTATAGCTTTCTTTTAATTTATAATATTATAAAAATCGATTAAATTGCAAATATTACTAGGTTAAAATATATTTATATCAACATAACAAAATCGGCCATTAAAATAGATAATATCATCAATTAAGGATAGAAGATATCGCTAATAATTTTAGAAATGCTGTGTAATTAACATGTGATGTGTAACCTGTTAAAAATCTAAATTGGTCAAGAAAGACTGCATAGGAGCTCATAGCTTTAGAAAATGCATGTACACGTATTATCTAAATCTTTCTTCATTTAGGACACTTGGATAATGTCTCTGTATATATTGTATGTTCACACAAATATTCGTAAATAAGCATTCCTGTCTTTTCCTTTTACTTTTTTTTTCTTTGGGGGCTAAAATACATACGTAAAAGCTTACCACATAAAATCATTTTAATGAAAAAAACCTCCCCCATGAAATTTGTGTACAAAAATTTTCAAATGTTACCCCAACACAAATCTGTTATATATATATATATATATATTATTTAAATTGATATATTGGTGGCTCATCCATTATGTAAATCTTATATTGTTCATTTTGGTGAAGGAAACAATAGAATGAACGTTATCACTATCAAAATCCCATAAATGGTTATGCATCCCATAGAAAGTTTATTACTCTTGCGAGTAATCGGCTTTTGCGTTTACGATACATAAGGAATGGCGTGGGCATGGCTTCCATCCCACCTTTCGCATGCCCATCCTAAATGTGTAACATATAGGTTTGACGTTAAATTTCAGTATTATTATATAATAAAATAATCCAATTAATGGTGATATAATACGATGATAATTCTTCCAAAATGGATGGATAATTCTTTCAACGAAAATAACATATCTTAACATATGATATTTTTTCTATCCAAATAGCTAAGGTTAGAGATTTTTTGGATATGGTAGATCGTTACAAAAAAAGAAGTTCTAATTACAAAAACAATGTACAATAGTAAGAAAGAGTATTGTAAGATGGCAAAATCTAAGAAGTGATACGATTATTGAAATATCAAGTACCCTTAAGAATTATATTGGATGATGTCCAATGGACCAACCGAAAATCCGTACCTGTTCCAACTAATGAGTGTTCATATACCTAAGTTTCGTTAAAGATTTACTTTTGTAATGATAATATCGAAGAATTTTTGGCAAGCAAGAAACCACTAAGGTACTTATATTTGCTAGGAATTTAATTTATACTAAAAAAATGCTAAGATTTGCGGAATAATATGATGATTTATTCATAACCAAATAATAAATAAATACATGACTATAACACCAAATATTTATAATTTTTTTACATATCTATTTTTATAAAATCTGCATGATAAGTAAATCACCATAATGGTTTAGATAAATTATAATAATATGGACTCTAGGAAAATAAGGAGCAGAGAGTCTCAAAGTACATAAATAAATTAAAGATAACACCAAATATTTATAAATTTTTTTTCATACCAAAAAAAAAAAAAAAAATATTTATAAATTTTTTTAGATATCTATTTTTATAAAATCTGCATGACAAGTAAATCACCATAATGGTTTAGTAAATTATAATAATATTAACTTTAGGAAAATAAGAAGCAGTGACAAAATTTCTCCATAATATTTCTTGAAAATTTTTGGTACACTAGTTTTATGTGAAGCCTCAGCAAGCCCCATTGTATTTGGCAGGTCAGACACGCAATACAGCTTCATACTGACGACATCGTGAGGCAATAATTCACACTATTCTATATATATATATATATTGACGTTCATGAACAAGAAAGAGCTACTATATATATATATATATATATATATTATAAGAAAATACTTGTTATCACGAAAAAGAATTAAAATAATAAGCAATGGTTGCTTCGACCTTGAGTTGGAAGAGAGACACTAGTGAGATGAGATTTACAAGAAGACATGGTTGTGAATCTAATACATGTCGGTTGGATTTTGACATATTATTTTATTTTTCTTGGGAAGATGGATGGGCCTGAATTTCAGAGCAATTTGTTTGAATTTTCACCATCAAAATAATTATTTGATTGCCGATTAATTATATAAATTTGTTTGTTTTATACAATTGACATTGGTTCGTTTTCAAGCCCGTTGCCCCCGTTCATACACATCAAGTTTAACAATTTGATAGTGACATAAAAATTACGCGTTTACGAGTGTAATCATTATATTCTGAAAACCAGTTGGATTGTGTCTTATTGAAATGGAGGCTTAATCTAAATCCAATTCTTTTCATACCACAAAACTCTATAATCAACTCCTCAATCCAAAATCTATGGTCCTATAAATTACTAAAACTTATTTGATTCGCAGCTTGAATAACTCAAAAGTATATAAAATATCAATTTTTGTATTAATCAAAATTAACAATAAATCATTTAAATTATAGAATCTATTAAAATTATTTTATATTTATTACATTTTTAGATTTTTTAAATAATAATACTTTGTTTTATATTCAAATAAATATTTATCATATGTAATAAATACACACATTAATTAAATAAACTTTAATTTGTCACATTCCATAAAATATGTATCAACCAATGAAAAACAATACATAATTTAGTGTCTAAAAAATTTAAGATAAAATGCAATTAATTGGTCTGATTTATTAGATTTGTAATAAAATAAGTGAAAATAAATTAGTATTTTATATAAGAAATACGTAATAAAAGACATAGTGTTTGGGGTATTTTAAAAAATCACAAATATTTTTTATAAAATATATCGACCAATTGCCAGCTAAAATATCCCAAAGGTCACATGGATTCCTTCCTCGAATGTTTTACCATTACACTCTATAGGATGGATAAAATATCTGAAAAATCCGATCTGATCCGTACTTTATACTAATATTATTAAATATAAGAATAATTTGGTATAGAAATTTAAAATACTTAATATTTACACGTTTTTTAGAGTGATTGAAGAAAAGTTTTATATATATTGAGGTTTATAATGTTTAATCTTTTGAATATTAAGATTTATTATGTTTAATATTTTGAATTTTGAATTTTGAATATATTTGTATGTGATAGATTATGATTGTATTTGTATTTGAGTTGATTTGGAATGCTTAAATTATAAATTTTAAATTGTGAATATCATTTATCTTAAATAGATTATATATTTTATTTACATTTGAGTTTGTTATTTAATTTAAATTTGAAATTTTATAATGTTTTAGATCGAATACGGATATCCACAAATATCCGTGATTTTTACGAATATCCGAAGTTACGGATATCCAAAAATTATGGATCGGGTACGGATAACAAAATCGAATATTTGTATGGATCGGATACGGATACAGATATCTCAAAAATCCCGAATATTCGATCTGTGCCTACCTCTAACCTTGTGTTTATAAAAAAAATTCTTCCCTCCATTATTTATTATTAAAAATTGTATTCTTGTATATATACACACACTCTTTATATCATCATCTATATTTTGTTATAAAAATATAGACATTTCATTGTATTTATTTTTATACTCTAATTTAAGGAGAAAGAAGAAAGGGAAAAAAGAAAGAGAAAGATAAAAAAAATTTAAAAGCATTTTTTTTGTGAAATTAATTAAAAAAACTTTCGATGAAAAATGAAGAAATAAAAGAGAAATCAAACAAGATCTTAAAAAATATAAAAAAAGATCATTAAGCGCTAGAAAATATCACGCAATTTTTGTTAGTGAATTCAAAAGCTTATTAGTTACTAATTGATGGAATTACAAGTTCTTGGTGTACGAATTAATTTCTTCGCGTAATTACGAATTACAGTTTCACTCTCAGAACATTTATATATTCGTGTACGAATTAATTGCATTATACAATTCAGAAAAGACAACATCTCAATATGTACACAACCATTTAAACAATCCAAGAATATAGTACAAATCAATAAGAAAATATAATATGGATCAATCATATACATATTTTTATAATACAAAAAAAAGGTTGCCCACATAACCCAATGAACCGTCTCGGCCTATAAAACCCTCCTCAAGGATCCCAACTTCTCCTCATCCCAATACACAAAAACCAATAGAGAATATAGTTGTTCTCTTGAGGTCTCTCTCTTCAAAAAAAAAAAAAGTGTATAAAAAAATGGCTTCAAAAACCAAAATCTCCTTAGCCATTTTCCTCCTCCTCAACCTCCTCTTCTTCACTCTAACCTCAGCTTGCAACACCTGCAGCCCTTGTGGCGGTGGTTGCCCCTCTCCCAAGCCAAAGCCAAGGCCAAACCCTAACCCTAGCCCTGCAGTGGCTAAGTGCCCTAAGGACACCCTGAAACTCGGTGTCTGCGCCAACGTGCTCAACGGTCTCCTCAACTTGCAACTCGGCCAGCCACCGGTCACGCCATGCTGTAGCCTTATCCAAGGGCTGGCTGATGTTGAAGCCGCTGTCTGTCTCTGCACTGCCCTTAAGGCCAACATCCTCGGAATCAACTTGAACCTCCCGATTTCTCTGAGCTTGCTTCTCAACGTTTGTAGCAAGAAGGTTCCTTCTGGTTTCCAGTGCGAATAAGTTCATATATATATATACATATATGTATGAAAATACACACACAGAGTTTACGTTCTATATATATATATATATTATATATATATATATACCTATGTGTGGGCGTGTGTGGGAATAAAGGGATCAAGGTGTTAGATTCTATATGTGATGTCCTGTTTTTTTTTCTACTTCTGTTCTTGTTTGTTCTCTTTTCAAATCTTCCAGTTGTGGTGTCTAAATACGTTTTCGGAGTCTAATTATGTGTCTTTGTGACCCTTTTCGATTCGAAAGTTCAGTTTCTTTACTTTACTTAGAACTCTCATTGGGGGATGTTGATGTTTTGGGGTGTTTAATAAATGATGTAATAATACATTTGGTTTCTTTATGATGTCTTATTTTAGTGGTACTATATATGAATATGAGTGTGTTTATATTCTTTAATCATACAAAGATTTGGCTACAAATCCATTACTCTGTTCCCGACCCCATCCGACAATCTACTGATCAAGTTTTTCTCATTATGATATACTAATTAAGAATCTGTTTAGACAACCATGTTTTAATTAAACTCTAGATTATATACGCTGAATATTGTCTCCAATGCTAAAAATCCAAATTAATAATACAATGGATAGTTTGTATGTGTATATATATGTGCAAGATTTGTGAGTAAACCTCAATGATGAAAGGAAAAGAAAAATAATTGAGAATTAAGGGTCTATATATAGCCGATTTACCTAGCTAGATATTTATGTAAATAAAGTGTCAAATTTTTAACTTTTCCGTGAGGAATCAATGAAAAATTGCTCAGCCAATAGTATTTGCAAGGGAACGGATAAATTTGGTCCACGAAAAATTAAAAAAATCTACGGAGGAAAAGAGATCTCTCCCAATGACACTCTGTCTCGCACACTTTGGTCGGACGTCGGACAAGAAGTCTCAATCATCTCTTTAAAATTTTGTCCTTATGTCCATTGGCTTCATGCCTAGGAATTATAGTACATGCTATGTATATGCATGTCACATATCAAATAATACATGCGGAATAAGCTTAACCAACACACACACACACACATATATATATATATATGCGAAGTCGTACGTCAAGATTAGTGATGGTATATACAGAAAGAGGTGGAGGGAGTATTACAAAACCAAGAATTACAATAAATACGTATATCAGTCCAAGATCTCTCGACTTTGTACCTTTTGGATTATATGGCAAACTCGTCAAATCCAGATCGAACGGAATGCGAGTCGCCGACACTAACACATGCATATGCAATGTACGTTGTGATTTGAAGATAAAGGTGATATGAGAATGAGAGTGACGAACATTTGAAGTGCCCATCTCATTAATATTGAATATAGTACAGAAAAACTCAACCCGTGAATGGTGAATTTGGTGAAAGACACATTTTAACTCACGCAGTCATAAAAATATTTTTCTCCTCATATATATATATATATATATATATATATACGGGAGTGTGAATTGAAGATCAGAGAGAGAGAGAGAGAGAGAGAGAGAGAGAGAGAGAGAGAGAGAGAGAGATGTCATTCTTGTTTCTATTTCGACGTTAAATAACAGTCGCCACTACATACAATGATAAAGCTGAAAGATTCCGAACCAAGTATGGTCCGACAGCACATGCATTGTAATGAAAAATTGCATTATCTATATATATCTATACCTATATATATATATCCACACTCACTCTCGAAATACGTTTAGACACGTATTTATAAACAAAACAAATGACATTTAGATATATCGTCCACGTATTTGAAAGCTTTTTCCAATCTTGATATCAATTGTGATTAACTTGTTTGTTTAACAATTTCAACGTTGTAGAAACCCAAATGAAACGCTGCCGTTTTTGTTTCCATAGCCATATAGTAATACAATTACCTTCTAGCTAAAAAGTAAACGAAAACATAACAGCAAAGTCTTAAATGATGCAACTAAGGACAAGAAAACTTGAAAGATGGAATGGCCGTACATGGCATCATACCAATATATGATCAACCGTATGGATCACAACCAATCGAAAATCTACATTAGAAGAACACTGTGGTTTAAATTTAAGGAAAATTCAGAATTTTTCTTTTAAGATCGATATTTCAAATATACGTATTTTTTTAACACTCCAACGTATATATAGACCCCATTATCTTTTCTGGTTCACATAAACTTAGCTATTTTAAATTAGTAACGATTAAATCACATTTAAATCTGTATTTTATTGATTTTAGCCTAGCTACTTGATACGTTTATTTCATAAAATGTAACTTCTGCTAATAAAAAAAAAGAACTTGAAGTTTTTGTACAAAGCGGATTTTTATATAAATATTCAAAAGATGGATTTATATTTATGTGAACAACTACGACAGAAATAACATATATATATATAGTCGACGATATAATAATACTAAAACAATATAGATAATATTGTCGCGTGCGATCTTTTAAAAAATTATAATTTTAAATGTTTGATTAAATTATACTTATACATTAATTTAAGAAATGTTAGAGATGTTTTCTATTATAACATTACTTTACTTTAGTAGTTAGAATCTTCAAATTCAAATGAGCTCTCTAGCATTCAAAGTTTATTATACACCACTCAAAATTCATTATGTCGTTTTCTTCCGGAAAAAAAAAAGAGAGTATATTTTATTAAATTAAAATATTTAAGAAAATTGATATAATCTTTAAATTATATATGCTAAAAAGATGACATTGTGATTTTCTTGTCAAGATGTATTTGGTGTCATTTCTGAGTTGGATGGTCCCTAGCCAGCAATTAAATTTTCATGTATCAAAATTCAGCCCGTGAACCATTTTTTGTTCTTTTCTTTACCTTACGTACGTGTATAAAAAAATTAATTCATCATTTTAGGTTTACTATTTTTTTTTTTGTTTGAAAATATTTGTGTTGAAAGAAATTTTGTATGTGAAAGCATTCTCCGTCATGCAATTCGTATAATTAGAATATATTTTTCGCGTATACCTAGTCAAAATGATTTGGACAGCCGAATGAAATGTTTGACAAAAATTCTCCTAACTTGTGAGAAAATTATATTAGATCTAATATATTCCGATTTTTAAAATTAGAAGTTAAATTTGTAGCCAATCAAAATGATGGTATTGTTTCAAAATCTCTATCCTATGACTTTTTATTAGTGCAAAACACAAGTCTTTTGAATATGATGAATGTGCCAAATAAGAATAACTAATACTTTTCAAATTTTTGAAAGTTTGATCAATCTAAAATTGATATTTTTGTCATTTTTTTGAGAGAGTTGAATTTTTTTCGATAATTTGCGTAATTTAGATTTTTGATGTATGCTGTAGTCAAAGAATTTTACCTTATATCCTTTTTAATAACTGTCTTAATAATTAACTCATATGAAATTGTCAAATAAAAACATGAAAACACCTAAATATCCAATCAACAGCTTTAGAATTTATAAAAAAAAATTATATGAAATTGAATATTTTCAAAATTTCCTCACGTAACAAAAACAGTATATATATGTATATATATATATATATATATAATATATATGAGATGATGTGTAACGTGAGATATCTTGGGAAAAAATCGATTTCTTATATTTAATTTTAAAATTTTAAATTTTATATGTCTATAAAATCTCATATATATTGATGTATTTGGTTACAAATTCGGAAAATAGTCATAAATATCAAACCAAAATTTCCTTTATTCTTCATTTATATAAATCGAAATTACGACGTTCCTCTTGTTTTTTTTTAATGGTAGTGGTTGTTTTTATACGAGACAAAGTATCACATAGGAGGTTTTTATTTTTTGTTAAAGTATCACATAGGAGTTTAGCAAACATAAACTATTTATGAATTGAACCCTAACGATCGTTACTTTATATTCGCTTTCTCCTACAACCCCGCATGCTATTTTTTTTTTTTTTACGTTCGAAACTTTTAGTAACCTGTTTTTATTGTTAGATATAGGGTTTAGCATTTGCACCATGTTGATCTCTACACACATACAGACACAAAACACATGTATTGATTTACGTATGATTTTGCCTGTATATAATGGAATGACCAGATAAGAACTAGATAGATCTCTTCCGAATCCGACCAGGTAATATGCTTGTCATGTTCCTCAGCACATACACATACACATACGTATATATATATATATATATATATATAGAGAGAGAGAGAGAGAGAGAGATAAGACAGATTCAGATTAAAAAAAAGGACAGATTCAGATAAAAGAGTCAAACAGATTGACAGCGAGAAACTGGAACCAAACAAAATAAAGATTACACCAACACAGTCCCATGCAAAAACCCTAACTAAAACCAACGACATGACAGTAATTAAAACCCTAGGAATTTAACAACTTGCAAATTACCCATTAGAGATCATCGCAAAACCACCTCAAACCCACAAAACCCTTTTTTTTTTCTCGTGATCTCATTCCTTTTTTTTTGAGATCAAGTGAGAGGAGGACAGACAAAACCAGGAGGAGGAGTCATTCCACATGTGATGAGAGCTTGAAGAGCAAGAGGAATGAAAATGTTAAGGTTAAGGAGCTTAAGTCTTATGGTCGTACAAAGACAAACCGCTGCCTCTAACTCAAGCAACCCTTGTAACACCGGGCAACACACATTCTCCACTGGATTCCCAAGCCCTATATGTATTAATCCCCCAAGAACATCCACACAAGCTCCCAGCTTCAACGCGTCTATCGGACACGTAGGCTGAACTCCCCCGCCTCCTCCACCGCCACCGCCGGAAGGTGGCCCTCCGCCGCCGCCGCCGCCTCCACCGCCACCACCTCCGCCGCCGTATGGTGGTCCACCGGTGTAAGGTGGGTAACCGGAGGAAGGTGGGGGTGTAGTGATTGGTGGAGGGTTTATGATCGGAGGGAGTATTCCAGATGGTGGCGGAGTCACCGGAGGTACTGTCACCGGCGGAGGCCTCACCACAGGAGGAGGTCTCACAACTGGCGGAGAAACCACCGGAGGAGGCCGTACAACCGGTGGAGATACAATCGGGGGAGGCCTCACATATGGCGGGGGGGGAAGGAGGGG
>NW_010965019.1:1681369-1685249 GCF_000463585.1 Tarenaya hassleriana
ACCGTGGTGCGGTGGCCTGCCACCACCGCGGCCATGATGCGGTGGGTGCGGGGGCTTCGGGTGAGGTGTTTTCGGGGGACGGTACGGAGGATACGGACCGTAGGACGGAGGGTGGGAGCAAGGGGCACAAGCTTGGATTGGTGGCAATGAGACCACAGCCAGGATCAAGAAAATGAAGAAGGAAGACAACGTTTTCGAACCCATTATAATTAGGGTTCGTTAAATTTCACGTTTATTAGGGTTTCATGGTTTGATCGCATAGTGTGTGCAATATATATATATAGATCAAACCTAAGCGTAACCCGTGACTCTTCGTGGGTACACTAGTCACTATTGTATATAGTATAGCTTCTACGATTTTTGTGAAAGGTACGGACAAAGGAACATCTGTAGAGCACTATGACTATGAAAGAGAGAAAAAAAAAGTTTTGAAATTCGGGATTCTTTTGAGCCCCTCGAGTTGCGTTACAACTCAATATTGCATTTGTTATTATTATGATTTATGAAAATATGGATATATATATACAAGTTGCGTGAAAAGATGAGGAAATGATAAAAACTGGAGAGTTTTGGAACGTTGTTGGTCCATTACGAACTTCAAGGTGAAGTCCGTGACTAAATGTTCAGAGTGATGATACAGTCTTCGAATTCCTAAGTCCGTGAACTATTTGTTCTCTTATGTTTTTGATTTCATAAATCGGTCCAGATTCCAATTGTTATGTATTATATAGTATAGATCGCCCATATGAACCTTGACAATAATATATATCGATCAACCAAAACATGTACATGATTAAGTTACAAATCGAAGATTTTGTTCATATTTTACCCCTAAGATAGGGTGGTCGTTAATAACCGAATCAAACCAAACTGAATAAGACATAACCGTAATCGAACCAAACCCTATATAAAAATTGAACGGTTATGATTTCATTTTCTCTAAACCCGAAAAAACCGAAACCGAACCGAACATATTAAAAAAAATAACCGAAAGAACCGACAATTTCTCTGAAAAAATGAGTTGTTTACAACAAAAAACCCGAATCCGAACCAAAATGAACCGAAGTTTATATAAAAACCGAATTTTATAGTTTTCTATAACCGAAATAACTGAATCCGAATATAACCGAACCGAACCCGAGCTGAGCTCTGAAATGGCCATCCTAAAGATAATCATGAAACTAACTCTCAATTTTGCTGAATTTTGAAATACAACTTGTTAAACTTCAAAAGGAAAAGGTTGTACTCAAGTATTAATGGCAGAGTGAAATAGTTTTTTAGAATACGGGTTTAGACTATATATTTATGTTAGTATTAATTGAGGAATTATATGAAAAGTTTATATAATATCAGACATTATATTATATATAATTGTAGCCCAAGCCGTTTGGTGGAATCAAATCCAAAAGAAGCAAAAGCAAACAGCTATTTGTAATTTGGCAAACATCATTTAATTGAATTGATATGTTCTGTAACACCGTAACTTTTTGTCATACCAATTTAATGACTTAATTTTTACTTATAAGTTTTGAAAACTATACTTTGAACTTGTCTTTAGTACTATTATATAAACCGTGAAAGTTCAAACGATTAGTCCATGAGCTTCCGAAATTATGTCTACGATAATTAATTTCGAAATTAAAAAATGACATACTTGGAGATTTATTATTGTTTAAAGTTTGAAATTATAGATGCAATATAATTAAAAAAACTGTAATTAATTAATATAAAAAAGTTACTTAAAATAAAAATTATAAAAATATAATAATGTAGAGTCTTGTTATTCTCCAAAAGATATATATTCGTAATCAGATATTCGGGGGAAGAAAAAATAAGAGGGAAAAAAAATAAGTAGCTTCTGAGTGATAAAGAGGGTTTACCCAAAGCCGCACGTGTGCATTGTCTTATAGTTCAAGAGGAACATCGGATCAGACAGGCGGCGTCCACCGTCGATGTCGCAAACACTTCACGTTCGATCCACGCCGGTCGGCGATCGACAACTCTGTTTCCGAAGCATTCTTCCGGAAATTTCGCAATGAGTAATTCGATTCTCCTCTGATTTCCCTTTTAAGTTCCAATCTTTGAGTAACCCAGATAACGGAAAAGAACGAACTTTTGGATTCTCTCTGTAGCTTTTATGCCTAAACCCTAAATCTCAACACTGGTTTAGAGTTCGATTTCATCAAATTGGTGAAAAAACTTTCGGTGTTGTTCGTGGAAACAATGTGATTCTCGATTATGATGCTCGGAACCCTGTGGTCATTTCTCGCATTAGCAAGCTGGTTTTGTAAGGATTGCTGAAATATCCCCGTGACTGGTAACTTGAGGGGAATCTATTTCCTATTTGGTCTGTTCCATCGGTTTGAAGAATGCTGAAACAATCTAATGCAACCTGGAAAATAGCTCGAAGGAAGAACTTTCAAGATGGAAGAGAACGAAGAATTTCTGAAAGAGATTACTGTAGTCTCTATCCCTTAAACGTCTGTACAAGAGTGTATTTATAAAATACAACTAAGGACTAAAAGAATAAATAATGAAAATACAAAGGATCAAAAAATAACAAACCCTGCTACAATGTCGGCTAACCTCCTTACACCTCCAATACGCCCATGTACTCAGGTCTCTGTCCAGTACAGTCTTTTTCCACCTGTTTGCTTTTCCATTGCATAAAACTCCCCCTCAAGATGGAGAATACAAGTTTCGTATTCCCATCTTGATAAGTAAACGATGAAAGTGATCGATATACAACGGCTTTGTCAATAGATCTGCTATTTGCTCCGAGGATGAAACATGGGAAAGTTGCAGAAAGCCTGACTTCACCTTATCTCTCACAAAATGACAGTCCATTTCTATGTGCTTGGTCCTCTCATGATAAACCGGATTGGTGGCTATGTGTATCGCAGATTTACTGTCACAAAACAGAGTGATAGGATTGAGAAGTGGAACCTGAATGTCGCTGAGTAATGAGGAAATCCATAGAAGTTCACAGGTTGTTTGTGCCAAGGCTCGGTATTCAGACTCAGCACTGCTGCGGGAGACAGTGCTTTGTTTCTTGGACTTCCATGAAACGAGGGAGTTACCGAGAAATACGCAAAAGCCAGTGACAGACTTTCGGGAGTCAGGGCAGGCTCCCCAATCAGCGTCTGAATATGCTGTCAAAGATAAATCATTCTGCGAAGAGTAGTATAAACCTTGGCCTGGAGCATTTTTGAGATACTTGAGAACCCGCAAAGCAGCTTGAAAGTGGGTATCCCTGGGCTGAGCCATGTATTGGCTAAGTTTCGTAACCGGAAAACTGATGTCGGGTCGCGTTACAGATAAGTAGATCAGTTTACCTATCAGTTTTCGGTAGGATGTTGGATCGGCGAGTAATTCCCCTGCATCTTGTGAAAGTTTCAGCTTTGCTTCCATGGGTGAGGCCGCTGGTTTGCAGCCCAGGAGACCGAACTCTTCCAACATTTCGAGTGTGTATTTCCGCTGGCATATCTGAATTCCCATTTGAGATCGAGCAACCTCAATTCCCAGAAAGTATTTCATCTCGCCTAAGTCCTTGATCTGGAATTCAGCCTGGAGAACCTCTTTTAGCTCAGAGAACAAAGTGACATCATTCCCAGTCACAAGGATGTCATCAACGTAAATCAGAATGACAACAATCGAAGTCCCCCTGCGCTTAACAAACATTGAATGATCAGATTTGCAATGAGTGTAAGCGGCATTCAGAAGTACCAGTGTGAGCTTCTGGTTCCACTGGCGAGAGGCCTGTTTTAGGCCGTACAGAGATTTACGAAGGCGGCAAACTGAGTTTGATGGATAGGTCTCCCCCTGAAGTTGAGCATACCCGGGAGGAAGGGACATGTATATCTCTTCCGCTAGGTCGCCA
>NW_010965019.1:1685460-1706061 GCF_000463585.1 Tarenaya hassleriana
TTCCGATAGGTCGCCATTAAGGAATGCATTGGAGACATCAATATGATGCAAAAGCCAATTTTGTGCTGCAGCTAATGCTATCAGAAGGCGGACAGAAGACAGTTTAGCAACAGGGTTAAACGTATCAAAGTAGTCAATACCTGGCAGCTGCGAATAACCCTTCGCCACGAGCCGAGCTTTATGACGTTCAACTGTGCCATCCGGGTTGTACTTCACTTTGAATAGCCATTTACATCCGACAGCATGTTTGCCTTCCGGTAAGGAACAGATAGTCCAAGTTTGCGTTCGGTTTAACGCATCAAGCTCCATTTTCATTGCAGCCCTCCAGTGCTCATATTTAACTGCTTGGGTAAAAGAGGTGGGTGTGTTTTCTGTAGTGATAGAGAGTGTAAAGTTTTGATAATGAGGTGGAAGGTGTGAATAAGAAAGAAATTTGGATAAAGAATAAGGGTTTGAGTTTTTCTGTGGTGGTGGCTGGTTGTGTGTAAGATGATGACAATGGTAGTCTGATAGGTAAGCAGGTGGTCTAGTGACTCTGTGTGGTCGAACGTGTTCATCTGACATAGTTGGAAGGTTGGAAAGATGTTCTGTGGTAGGAACAGAACTAGGCAGAGGAGTTTGAGAAAGTGAAACATGGGAAGGTGGAGCTGGTATTTGTGACGATGGTGAAGGAGGGGTAGGTGGAGGAGATATTTGGATAGTGGAAGGGGTATTATAGAAGTAGTGGGGTGATATTGCAGGATTGAAAAAGTCCACAGAAACGGGATCAACAGGTTTGTCTTTAAAGGGAAAGACATTCTCATGGAATGTTACATTACGGGAAACGAAAATGGTTTGAGTTTGTATATCAAGCACTCGATAGCCCTTGGTACCAGTGGGGTAACCAAGAAACACTGAAGGTCTGGCACGGGGAGTGAATTTGTGTCTGTCTTTAGGGATTGTTGAAGCAAAACAGAGGCAACCGAAAACTCGAAAATGAGAGTAGGCAGGCTTTGTTTTCTGTAACAATTCATAAGGGGATTTGAATTGTAAAATGGAGGAAGGGGTACGGTTTATGAGATATATAGCAGTGGTAACGCAGTCGCCCCAATAACAAAGAGGGATATTGGATTGAAAGAGCAAGGATCGAGCGACGTTTAAAATATGTTGGTGTTTGCGCTCCACAACCGAGTTTTGTTGTGGAGTGTAAGGGCATGAAAAGTAATGAAAAATTCCTTTTTGTGTGAGTAGATCCGAGAATAAAAGTTCAGGGGCATGGTCTGATCTTATGGCTTTGACAGTGGATTGATATTGTGTTTCGACCATGGTTAAAAAGGCAGGAAAAAGAAAAGAAACGTCGCTCTTTGATTTCATTAAGTATAGCCAGGTAACCCTGGTACAATCATCTACTAAAGTAAAGAAGTACTTATGCCCATTGATGGTTGGGACATGGAAAGGACCCCATACATCGATATGGACTAATGCAAAAGGGACTTTAGACATATGAGGTGTAGAAGGAAAAGGCAGACTGCGTTGTTTAGCTATAGGACAGACTTGGCATTGCAGGGTATTGGCCTTTACTGGTGAAAATTCCAGATCAGAATTGCCGCCAACAGGCTTGATTCTGATAGAGGACGGATGACCAAACCGGAAGTGCCAAATGTCTGGGTTGGTAATCATGGATGCTGTACAGAGTGGGGACGAAACAGAGCGAGATGCAGCATGAGGAAGTTGCATATCGAGTATATATAGATTGTGGACTTGATCACTCTTCCCAATCGTCAAGTCCCGAATAGGGTCCTGAATAAGGTAAGAGTTATGAGAAAATAGGACTGTATAAGATGATGCTTTGGTGAGTGCACTGATACTAATGAGATTGAAACAAAATGATGGCACAAAGAGAACTGAGGACAAAATGAGTTGAGGAGAGATATTTACCGTGCCAGAGTAAGATACCGGTATGAGAGAGCCATTTGGAAGGGTTATATTAACAGATGGTATAGAGTATATGTCAGAGAACAACGTTCGATCACAACAAATGTGACTAGACGCACCAGTGTCTAGGATCCAGAGTGTAGAGGTGTTTGGTATGGTGGGCTGTATAATAGAAAGAATAGGAATGAGGTTCGAAAAAATACCTGGCGAGAGTTGGGTGTTGGAGGTGGTAGCAGCCAAATCAGAGTCACAGAGAGAGCTACGCAGACCTTGGAGCTGGGTGATAAACTGAGCAATCAGGGACTGGGTCTGTTCCAAAGCCGAACGACTAGGGTCTGGGGCAGCAACAGCAAGGTCTGCAACATCAGATGTAACAGATGGACTGGCAATCATATTAACGTGTTTGCTTGGTGTCTCAGAGTTGAACACCCGTGGTTTGCCAGAAAAAGAGTTCTTCGGAGTCCAAGGCGGGTGGCCTAGTGTGGACGAGCCCCTATGGGTAGGGGGGTATCCATGTAGTTTGTAACACTTGCTTGCTAAGTGTCCGACCATGCCGCAATGTGAACATGTGGGTCGAGGGCGAATCTGGGGCGTTGGAAGCAGGGGACGACTGCGAGAAGGCTGAAGTGTGGAACCGATGTGGAAAGCCGCAGCATCGGAACCTCCAGGGAGGGTGAGACGCTGTTGTTCTTCCTGTGAGACCAGGTTGAAAGCTCGGGAGAGGTCAGGCAGCGGGTCAATCATGAGTATTTGCCTTCTGGCCGGAGAATACGAGTCGTTTAACCTCATCAAGAAGTTAACGACATGTCGGCGTTCCATCAGGTCTAACCAACGTCCACCAAGATCACATGAGCAATTACCGCAGGTGCAAGCAGGGAATGGTTCGTGATTTTTCAGCTCCTCCCACAGAGATGTGAGTTTGGTGAAGTAGGTGTTCAGATCCAAAGCACCTTGGTGGAGGGAGTCAAGCTGGTGCTGGATGTTGTAGAGTTTGGTGGCGGTCTTTTGTTTGAAGCGTATTTCCAGGTTCTTCCAAACTTTGGCAGCATCATCAAGATACACAATAAGGCTGGCGATTTCTGGGGAAACAGCGTTTGTAAGCCATGTTAGAACAAGGGCATTACAACGGTCCCAAGATCCAGAATCGACATGAGCATCAGCGGGTTTAGAGACAGTTCCTAGGACAAAACCTAGTTTGTTCTTTGCCAAGAGAGCTTTGGTAACAGCTCTAGACCATACATTATAGTTGGATTCACCAACTAATTTGTCGGAAACAAGTATGAGGCTGGAAGAATCAGCCGCATGGAGGTAAAGAGGGTTGGCATATGGATCTGTTTGGGACAAGGTGGGTGAGTTGGCTGTAACAGAGCCTGAAGAGTTCGGTGTTTCTGGGATGATTTCTGGGATAGAGGTCATGGTTAGGGTTTGGAAAAAGAAGAACAGAAGGGTGAGTAGAGGTCGGATCTGGAAAAAAAAAGAAGGTAGGATGTGTTTGGATGAAGAAAAAAAACGGAAGGGAAAAGGAAGATCAGAGGATCATCTGCTCTGATACCATAATGCAACCTGGAAAATAGCTCGAAGGAAGAACTTTCAAGATGGAAGAGAACGAAGAATTTCTGAAAGAGATTACTGTAGTCTCTATCCCTTAAACGTCTGTACAAGAGTGTATTTATAAAATACAACTAAGGACTAAAAGAATAAATAATGAAAATACAAAGGATCAAAAAATAACAAACCCTGCTACAATGTCGGCTAACCTCCTTACACCTCCAATACGCCCATGTACTCAGGTCTCTGTCCAGTACAGTCCTTTTCCACCTGTTTGCTTTTCCATTGCATAAAACAATCCGTTCAGGCATCCATTTGATACTTAGATGTTCGGTTTTTGGCAAGAACGGATTCTTGAACACACGGGCATTGTCTCCATGGTTGAAGCTCTGTATGCCTGAAACTTGAATCCAGTCAGTTTTATTTGTGATCGATATGCATAGTGAAATGTGGTATCCTTTTTTTTTGTGTACTCAGTGATTGAAATCTCCAGAATTGAAGTTTGAGAGGTGAAGGTGAAACGCAGCAAGAATGGATCATTTCCACCATTATCGAATGTTTTCTTCTTGGTGTTTGGTTTTTCTTCTGATGGAATCAGCAGCTCATGCCATGTTTAATCAGTTTTCAAGTTCTTGTCTGACGTTTACAATGCAATGTTCTGTATGGACTCGACCACCCCCAAGAGACAAGATGTCCAAAGATGCAATTATATCTCAAATGAGTTGGCGTTTTCATGGTTGTTCTTGGACATTTTGGCAAATGCTTACCGGTTCTTGAAGAGATCGGCCCAACAAAAAACATGCAATCTGATGGTTCTTGAAGAGGTGGCGCCATGGAAAGCTCCCGAAGCTTTCTTTTTTTTCGATTAAAGAAATAGATTGAGCATGTGAACTTAATTTTCTGTAAAAAGATTGATTTTATGTTTAACCAAGATGAAGCTCCGACTCGATCTGTGATATATACGTCAACGACGTGCGTGCATGAACTAATACACCAAACAAAAAAAGTAGATATCATATCCAATCATAACAGTAAAACATAGGATTCGGTCGGACCAAATAATTATAGAAGAAAAACAACACCCAATGACGGCAACGAGCCATTCAAGAAATCACAGTACCATCTCTCCAACTCTTGCTTTCCAGATTCACTCACTCCTCTGCTTTCTCCTCTGCCACTTCGGCGGCAGTGGCCGGAGATTCCTCCTCCGCCTTCTCCTCCGCCGCTGGAACTTCTTTCTCCGTCTTCTTCTCTTCTTCTTCTTCTTTAGCCTCCTCGGTGGTCACCACCTCCTCTGTTTCCTCTGCTGCTGGTTCCTCTGTCTCCTTGGCCTCTTCTACGACAATTTCTTTGGCCGTTTCTTCCGCAGGAGCTTCCACCCCCGTCTCCTCGGTTGCGGCGTCGGCTGGATCCTCCGCTGCCGGAACCTCCTCGACCTTTTCCGTGACCTCGGGATCTGCCGGTGCTGGAATCACTTGCTCAACCTGCAGGAAAACACGCCATCACGCGTTGATCAAAAGAACTTTAGAAATCAAAACGTCTTGCAGTTTCCTATCATATAAAACGTCATGTAGTTTATATTTGATGGAACGAAACGGACTGATGTTTTGATCCCTTGGTCTGATTTGATCACAAAATGAATGGATCAAGGCAAAGAAAGATATATGATTGTGTATATACATACATATATATATATATATATAATTAGATCTTTTAAATGTATAATCTGCCCATTAGGAAAATTTTAATCGGATTTAAAAGATAGACTTATAGAAATCAACAAGATTGGTAAGCACCTCAGCGGTCGCCATTTGGAGAGGAACTTAATAAGCAAAAGAGGAAATGGAATTTAAATAAAAGAAGAGACGTTTGCTTTGTTGTTTCTGAGTGAAGAGATTTTGATCAAATATTTATAGGAGAAACATATGCATCATTATAGTTCTTTACTATTATTTTTTATTTTATGCACAATTTGACACCTCACGCCATTATTCGGTCTAGTTGTAAATTCTTTATCTTTATTTTTTTTGTGAATTATTAATATAATTATTATTTGAATCTTTAGATAGAATATTGTCAATAGAAAGTTGGGGACTAGGGTCGGTCGATATTAGGGTTTTGGATATAGTTGGAGTTAGAGATGGACTTGTCGTTTATTCTACAAAGATTTTATGTTATATTGCAATTAATTTTAACGGTATGTTTATAGATCACCTCAAAGTTTTTTAAGATAAAATTTGAAGAACTATATAATTGATCTATGAGAATATTATCCATTAAAATGAACATTAACACATAAAAAAGTTAAGAAAAAAATGTTATATGGAGTGATCATTCTTTTATAAATCTACAATTCTGTGAAATATGTTTCAGCAATTCAAAGTGAATAAATCACATTTGTCCGGAAAAGATAATGCAGTTTTCACTATTAAAGTCAAAGTTAATCAATATTGGAATCGAATCGGATGAAAATTTTGATACCGTCGAATCAAATCAAACGTACGAAAATTATAAGTGTTAATATTTTTAGAAAACTGAATATTTCAAAACCAAATTGAATATTAAAAATTCAAAAAAATTTAAAATTATTAATAAATATATATTTTTCTTAATAAAAACCTAAATCAAATGCAAACAAACTAAAACCAAATCAAATCGATTATAATATAATAACTATAATATAATAACTGGTTATTATGTATTTTTCTAAAATAGAATAATTTATACCGAACAAATACAGCAATAAAACTCAAATATCGAAATTATGAGATGTGGGACCGAACAAGGAGGTAAAGATCATCATGTGGGACCCATGCTGACGTGGTGACGTGCCTGATTCTCTGACCCTTATATGGTGGGTTCCACTCGAGTGTGCACCAGGTAGGACTCCATGTGGAGTGGCCCACATGCCATCCTAGTGATTTGCCACGCGTTTCCCTTTCCATCCAAATTATTAGAGTTATGAACCCTAACGTTTATCTTATAATTTTTTTAGCTATATATCTACTACTTCTTTCAGGAAATTTTGTTTATTGTGAACTTTTATCTCTGTAAAAGTCTTTGTTTTAATTTATAATATATTTATATATCCCAATAAATTAAGGAAAACCACGACAGTATAGTGTTTTTCTACCGATTAAGGATTAATCTTATTCCCTATATTTAAATTGAAATCTTATACTATCTATAAAACATTTAATAAAAACTAAT
This sequence comes from Tarenaya hassleriana, assembly GCF_000463585.1. Lineage (NCBI taxonomy): Eukaryota > Viridiplantae > Streptophyta > Magnoliopsida > Brassicales > Cleomaceae > Tarenaya > Tarenaya hassleriana. The sequence goes on from NW_010965019.1 coordinate 1,692,133, forward strand.
GGTTTATTATTAGTTTAATCGGTTGGACCGGGTTGGTAGAAGATGTAAACTATCATGATTAGTCTAGATTCGATTATTATATAAATATTTTATTGGGATAGATGACATAATGTGATGGTAAAATATTTTTTTTGGTATAAAATATATAAAATTTAATATACATATATATATATATATATATGATAATTCACATTCAGAATTATATATACCCGACATTATAATCATTCTATTAAATGTATTAACCAGTCGAGATACTTAACCTTCAAAATTTGGCTTGAAAATATAAAAATGTAAGACTAATTAATTCTCTCATCAAAATTCAATGTTTATACTTTATATTCTTATTTTTCTTGACATAATGTGATGGTAAAGGTAGGACAGAGAAAAGCAGATAAAAGTATGGACGGCTGAAAATGGCCCCCATGAAGTTGGGTCCCACTTGAATCCACACATTTTCTATATTCCTTTACAAGGTAAACACTAAGATTCTATATATTTTCTAAAATCCTCTTAAAATACTATAATCTATCTTAATTTCTCTAATTCTATTGTTTCAATTTATTGCCATATATATATATTATAGAATAATTGAATCTTTTTAAACAATAATTTATCATTTGTAACTAATACCTTTTTTTAAATGAAATAAGGCTGCCTTGCTCTTTTCTGTTCCACCGTAACTTTATTTCATAAACTATTATTTCTTTAGATCGCGATAAAAAAATATTGAAATAATTCAAAGTTTGGAGTGGGGTCCGATTTTATGATATGTAACGCATTTTAAAGACCCATGACATGAACACGTGTCATGTTAAAGTCGGACATACCGGATACTGTATTTATTTCTGTACCGTTGATCCCGGTGCTGATTCAGATCTGTGAGCATATTTCCACGTGTCAGAATATATGTGGTCAAATACAACGAATATAGGTCCCACTATGAGGTGTAAGCTTTATCTGGTCCCACTGGAATTTTTCGAATGATCAAGCCTTCGGCGACAGAATCCCATAATAGTTTTTTAAATTATTTATTGTTGTCTTGATTTAAAATACGCATTTATAAATAAGTTTTAAAATTATACATTGTTGTTTTGCATATATAAACACCATTTTATAGTGATATCATACATTCTTTGAAATATAAAGCTCTTTCGGTTGCTTATATGGAAATTGCATTGATGAGATCATATGTGGTCAAGATGTGAATATAATAAGTAGGATGTCAATAAAACCCGAAATCTGAAATCCGGTCTGAAATCCATCCCAAAAATTAAAGGTTTGTACCTAATAATATAGACCCAATAAATAAATAGATGAACCGGTTCAATCTGAAAAAATTCAGGCTCGAATCGAATTCAGTCCGAAACTCATCCGATCTGCCCATTTAACTCGAAGAAATTTAGATAATTAGATTTTTACTTTTATTTGAGATCTCATGTCACACAACAATGTATAAAAAAAATTTATTTTGTATTTTTTTTATATATTTATTTATATTTCAAAATATTTTGGTATATATATATTAAAATTATATATATATATATATATATATATATATTATTGAACGGTTTGATTAGATTTTAGTTTAATTTATATATATATATATATATATATATTATGAGTTTAACTTTGATTTTTAAGTTTCATCTCAATGTTTTTTATATATTTTAAAATTTACATGATTATTTTTTAGATTTAAATTTTTTTAATTATAATTGATACGGACGAAAATTTTGTTATTGTTGTTTTTCTAAAAAAATTGTTAAATTGGGAAAATCGCCATAAAAACCTTGTACTCTTCCCAGGTCAACGAAAAAACCCTGTACTTTTTTGCTTACCAATTAAACCCTATACTTGGTATGATTAACCAAAAAAACCCCAAACTTGTTAATAATTCACCGAAAACCCCCGGTGCCTGCAAAGATCTCTATTTTATATATATATATAATATATATATATATATATATATATATATATATTATTGAACGGTTTGATTAAATTTTTGTTTGATATATATATATATAATTATTTTATAAGTTTAACTTTGATTTTTAAGTTTTATCTCAATTTTTTATATACTTTTTATTGTACAGAATATCTTTTTTATTATATATATATATATATATATTAAAAATATTAGATAATTTATATATTTAAAAAATTACATGATTATTTTTTAGATTTAAAATTTTTTAATTGTAATTGATAAAGACGAAAATTTGCTATTGCTGATTTTTTTTTAAAATAATTGCTAAATAACTTAACATTATTATTATTATTATTATTATTATTATTATTATTATTATTATTATTATTATACACTAATAATTATTTTTTATTAAATAGAAAAAAATTCAAAACATTATCCGAATATGCCCGAAATCCTATAGAGGTGGACTCCAGACCACCGATCATTGGCCCGAACAATAAATGGATGGGTTAGTCCGATCCAAAAAAATTTAAACCGAATTAAATCTGACCCGAACCCGATCCACCATGTCCATTTTACACCCCTAATAATAAGATAGGAAAAAAAAGATAAAAAAATAAAAAAAATGGTTAAAATGCCCATTCTAATTTATTTTTAAAAAAAAACTTTAATATACATATTATATATATAATTTTTTTTATATCTTAGTAGTACAACAAAGTAGATCACAGTCAAATTAGTTTTCTTAATTAATCTACAGAAAGTGTGTTATATTTCCGTTTCCCTTCTAAAGTTTGTATATAATTTAGTGTGTTATATTTCCGTTTCCCTTCTAAAGTTTGTATATAATTTAGGGGGAAAATTAGTTATTTACACGTCAAAACTTATTTTATATATATATCAATTAAAAAAATTAGGAACATAATATGAGTAAATATTCGTGTAGATATACATAGTAAACTACCCTTAATAATAAGATTCCAAATTTTTTAATTGATCATTTTAAGTTATTAGAATCAAAAGATTTGTTTTAGTATCATTTTCAATTTAAAAACAAAAACAAAAACCAACTCCGACCCAAAACTTTAAACCACTATAGGGTACGGTCCAGACCAAAGCCACGGGCCATTACTGTGCTTATATAGATGGGCCTTTAAGGATCCTTAATACGATTGGTGAAATTTGCTATGAGCTCCATTTTATAGATTTGTTTAGGTTCATTGATAAATTGCTAAATCATCCAATCCATTAACACCTTTACAGATTTCATCTATTAGAGCCGTACGAATTATCTCACAATGAAAACATTCAATTTCACTTGTTTTTTCGTCGGGAAAAAAAATATTCCTCACGGTTCAATATAAGCTAAACTATGAACATTATTATATATTGGCAAAACAAACTCTAATAAAGCAATTACACGAAAATACATTACAAGGAATTTTAAAATCTGTATGAGTTATTATTATATAATTTGTGCAAATTTAGTAAATTTACATGAAAATTTTAAGGATCACCACATATGACCGTTTCATCTAATTCACTCCATTTTTGTAACGTCCATTTATTCCTCAACAAAAAAACACCAATTCTATCTCCCTCTCTTCCCCTTTTGTTGTCATTTTCCCTAGTTTTTTGCCCTTTCAACGTTTCTTGCATCTCCTCGATCTTTTTTTTTTAAATCTCCATTAACAGTATAATTTAGATCTCTTTCGTGAAAAATCTCATATTACCGCCTCCCATCAACCAAATCGATCTCAAGAATTCGTGAATTGGACGAGTTTTAAGATCTTTGATATAAAAAGAGAGAGGAGAAGATGGGTTTGATAGATGAAGAGAAAAGAGAGGTTTCGGGGGAGAAAGAGAACAATGAGGGCATGGGGCATGGAATTAGCAGAAAGAACAGCGAGAGCTCCATTTCTGCTCATGAGAATGACGATGAAGAAGATGATGATGTCAAGAAGATTGAACTCGGTCCCATGATTGCACTCAAGGAACAGCTTGAGAAAGACAAGGTCCTCTCTCTCTCTCTCCCCAGATTTATATTTGGGTTACCATTACATATATATGTATATATATATGTCGATATAAATGATGATCTTAATTGGATCGAAGTTTTAGGGTTTGTTAATTTGGCTTGATTTCTTTTGTGTCAAGGCACCCGCGTTTGCATCTTTCCAATAGTAGTATTAGAAGAATCTCTCTCTCTCTCTCTCCCTTTAATGAGTTAATTATAACAGGGAATCTTAAAAACGTGTACACAAATTTGCAATTACAACAGATAATCTTTTCATATTCATCACGAATCATGTGATTTGATCCTAATCAAGGTGAAGAGATCTATCTTAACCAATACCAAGAAATATTGTGGGTTGGTTATAAACAAATTCGATTCCGTAACCCTTTTTCTCATTTTATTTTTGTAATTAACGAATGGATCTTTCCAGGATGATGAAAGCTTAAGGAGATGGAAAGAACAGCTTCTTGGGACCGTGGATCTCAACGATGTCGGAGGTAAAACCGAAGTCCAAACCAAATATTATGACTGTGGTGAAACCCTAGTTTTTCTTTTCTTGGAATATGTTTGCTAGCTTAAGGGATGGTATAAAAAGGAACCTATATATATCATTTCAAAGAGTAATTTGCGAATATATCAAATATAGTTTGAGAGTTTTAATCTATCGATAATATGTGATGCTTTGATACACAGAAACACCTGATCCGGTGGTGAAGATCTTAAACCTGGCGATAAGATCGCCGGAGAGAGACGACATCGTTTTGACAATCCCAGAAGATGGAAACCCTAAGGGGTTATGGTTCACACTGAAGGAAGGATCAAAGTACACACTCATCTTCACCTTCCGTGTCACCAACAACATTGTCTCCGGCCTCCGGTACCACAACACTGTCTGGAAGACCGGCGTCAAGGGTATTTTCGTCTTTCACTTCTCCCCTGACCGGATCATTCCTTTTGAAGATCTGTATACGAAATCAAAATGTTTTGTTTTTCTTTGGTCTTGTGGGGGACGCAGTGGATAGTACAAAGGAGATGTTAGGGACGTTCAGTCCTCAAGCTGAGCCTTACATTCATGAGATACCCGAGGAAACGACGCCGTCCGGTATGTTTGCGAGAGGGTCCTATTCCGCAAGAACCAAGGTAATTAAATGATCCATAAACTAATTAATTTACCTAATCTTATATATTAGCTGTTAAATTGTTTGTGAAAAGTTAATAATTAAACCCTCTCATCCTTCACAATTAATTCTTTTGGTTTTTCTTTAATTTATACCCCCTCTATTTCTAAATAATTGACTTTATAACTTTTTTCAAGAAACTATTGAAATATAATTAATACTCATTTAATTTATTGGAATTGGTTAGTTTTAATTAAGGGTAAAATTGGGAATTATTTTAAAAAAATTACCTATAAAACCTAAAATGACATCTAGTAACAAAAAATTATTATCAATAACAAATATTAAGAAATGGAATGGAGGGAGTAGCATCATAGTCTATTGGGTATTTTATGTTCTCGTTGTAGTTCGATAGATATGTGAGAAGATTGTTATTACTAACTAATGATGGCTGTTATTATAGATCAAGATTCACAACCTAAAAATCCTTGTTATCTAATTCGAATGTCTAAAAAATAAAAAACAAAATCAAATATAAATAAATAATAATATATTAAGTGACTATTAGAATCTTTTTAAATTTTCTACATATATATTTCTCCCAATGAACTAGTGATTTACGGATTAATTTATTTTTTTCAGTTCGTCGATGACGATAACAAGTGCTACTTGGAGATCAACTACACCTTCGACATCCGCAAGAATTGGCACTGATCCGTTGAATTTAATATGAAAATTAAAAGAGAGTATTATATCATTTACTATTTAATTTTGGTTCCGATTATGTTTATGGATTAATTAATTTTACATGCAGTACGTACGTAGTACAACAACTCGAGGGCATAAGATTCCGAGAGAATCTGCTGCCGATGGAGTTTTGGACCGACCGAATTTCCATTCTTGATTTCTTGGGTGTCATGTTGATTTTGCAGACTACTAGATATCCTATGTTATTTAGTTTCTAATTTCGTGCATGAATAAAGATCTTGTTCGAGTTTTTGATCGTTTTTCTCGACATGCCATGGCTTTTTTTTTAACCGGACATGTCGTGATTTTCTTTTATATATAGGAGATTTTAAATACGTTAGAGAAATCAAATGAAAGACGTGATTTCGAAGTGTATGTATACATACATATATATATATATATGTATGTATGTATGTATGTATGTATGTAAGAAAGATGGCATTTAAAGAAATTGTGCATACCGAGACATCTCAGATTTCCAACGGCAATGAATGAGTCCGACTTAAATGCGTCTACATGCACCACCTAATTCTACTTCGTCGTCATTTCGTAATTAAAAAAAGAAAAATATTAGACAAAACACGATCATTATACGTTATACAAAACTAATTTCATTCTTTTAGTTCGATCGACCGTATTGTCACGTAGACGCCGTAAAGATAACAAGACGCTATTTATCATCTACGTGGACATGCAAAATCTCTCTCTCTCTCTCTCTCTCTCTCTTTCGTGTATAAATAGCTCCAACTCTCACAAAACCCTAGCCAGAACTAGTGAAAATGAAGACACAAAACCTCTCTCTCATACTCTGTCTCCTCACTCTCCTATCAATCTCAATCTCCGCCGCCACAGCTGCCTCCGGTTGCAACCGCAATCGCAACCGTAGCCGCAACAGCAACAGCTGCAAAACCTGCGTTTCGGAGCAGCTGAATTACGGCTGGCCCAAGTGCGTTCCGCTGCTACGCTGCATGGCTCGGTGCCTTTGGGGAGGTGGGTCCCAGAGGAAATGCACCGCGACTTGCGGTTGCGACGCTGCCGCTGCGGTCAAGCCGTCGCTTTCCGACTGCAAGCGTTGCGTTTCGAGGTGCAAGTGTAGTTGTATTGCTTAGAATTTGATTGGTCATGAGTGTTGTGTATGTATCAACCCGTTCGTTATATATGAATAAACATGTAATAAGAGTGTTTAGTATAAAGTTTCTGACTACGCATGCTATATATTTCACTTACTTGAAAATCGCTTCAAATCTCCAGAATTTAAATCAAATATAAATCATATGTTTTATTTAGCCAAGTCATAAATCTAATTTTCTCTCTCTCTCTCTCTCTCTCTCTTTCGTGTATAAATAGCTCCAACTCTCACAAAACCCTAGCCAGAACTAGTGAAAATGAAGACACAAAACCTCTCTCTCATACTCTGTCTCCTCACTCTCCTATCAATCTCAATCTCCGCCGCCACAGCTGCCTCCGGTTGCAACCGCAATCGCACCCGTAGCCGCAACAGCAACAGCTGCAAAACCTGCGTTTCGGAGCAGCTGAATTACGGCTGCCCAAAGTGCGTTCCGCTGCTACGCTGCATGGCTCGGTGCCTTTGGGGAGGTGGGTCCCAGAGGAAATGCACCGCGACTTGCGGTTGCGACGCTGCCGCTGCGGTCAAGCCGTCGCTTTCCGACTGCAAGCGTTGCGTTTCGAGGTGCAAGTGTAGTTGTATTGCTTAGAATTTGATTGGTCATGAGTGTTGTGTATGTATCAACCCGTTCGTTATATATGAATAAACATGTAATAAGAGTGTTTAGTATAAAGTTTCTGACTACGCATGCTATATATTTCACTTACTTGAAAATCGCTTCAAATCTCCAGAATTTAAATCAAATATAAATCATATGTTTTATTTAGCCAAGTCATAAATCTAATTTTATTTTGGCTAAATTATTCTTGTCCTTGTTGATCTATAATTATGTTTTATGTGTATATGTATAAGAACTAATTTTTCGTAACTTACTTTTTTGCTATTGGATTTAACGAACTATATATTCCAGAAGTACCATTACTAATAAGCGGTTACACTAACATACAATTTTAGACATTATGAAGTAAAATACATGCAATGTTTGAGTTATTGTTACACATGCATGCATTGTTTATTTACATAGTGACAAGTATTTTTTTTCTTGACATTTTTCTTTTATTTTTTTTATAAAGGAAAATGTTACACATGCATGCATTGTTTAACTTACACATTTTTCTTTTACACTATCATACAATTTCTTTTATTTGCTAAAATTTGGCAGTTTTAAAGGAACGTAATGCAAGTGACAGATATGTTTTACATAAAATTTAGGTAATTTGAATTTATCAAATGTTGGTATATAAATCCACTATGAGTATGTATATGTAGTGATGTCAAACGAGTCGGTTCGGATCGTTTTTGGCTCGACTCATTAGACTCATATCGTTTCGGACTCAGTTCGTCATGTTCGTTTTCTAACGAGTCAAAAAGAACCTCGATTCAGGTCGCTCGCCAGTTTTTCGAGTTGAACGAGCCAATAAAACATATCTCAATAACATTTTCATATTTATACTTTGATTTTTATTTATTATTTTATATTATCACCATCATAGTAATTGAAATATTTAGAATATCACATGAGTATATATGAGAAGAAAGAAATACAAGTTATGTTAGAATTTTTTATATTATATATATACGATATGTAAATTAATAAATATGATATGTAAATTAAATGAGCAAAAAAATTATAACTCAACTCGCTTGTTTTCTGGCGAGTTACGAACCGGTTCGCGAGCCGAACTCGTTTTGACTCCCCTATGTATATGAACCAAAGCACATGCAATGTTTGGTTCATGGTCACGCATGCATTTTTGTAGTTATTGTTTTTTTTTTCTCAACTCATTTTCTTCTTCTTCGACTTAGCTCAGCGGTAAAACCATTTACCATCGGTAAAACCATTTACCATGTGATCTAAGATCGCGGGTTCGAATATGTCTTTACATAAAATGTAGATAAGACGGTCTAGTATATTCTCTTCCCCATCACCCCATTAGATGGAATACGAACTGGGTTGATCTTTTTTTTGTTGGTTACATTTAGTAGTTTTAAATGAAATTTGTACAAGTTTTAGACAAGTTTCAAAATACGTGCGATATGCGACCGACCGTTCTTTGGTGGTCCATTTCCACTCATTTATCATAATCACGTTGTATGAAGAAAAAAAAACATTTCAAATTTCGCCCGAAAGGTGAGAACCAATGCAACACACTAAACAGATCATATCCAATGAAATACAAGCCCAAGTAAATCATACTATTGTGGAATACACAATATTGAAACAGCTTATTCAACTCATATACCTGATTGCACATTTCATCATCATAATCCCCCACGATACCCGTTACTTCGGTTATCTTCCACTTCACAATCACTGCAAAATATATTTATATGAAGAGTTAAATATCCTATCGTTAATTAAATCTTTCAATACTGAACTTTGGAAATGCTTTTGGTTAATAAAAACAAACTGGCGGTTCTAAAGTACCTTGGCGGAAAGCTCGTCATGGCAGTGACGGCACAATTTTGCCGGTGCATTTTCCAAACCCAACATTATAACCATCACCCTACATTGGTTTTATCCACAATCAGACCCGGTTAAGGAAAATTCAGCCTAAACCGACATATACTCCTTTATTGAACAATCACCCTGAGTTCTATTTCAAGATGGGTTCAAGAGTTTTCGAAAGCTGAACTTTTACCTTGCACAAACCGGTGAAGATCACTTCATCCCCGTCTTCTAGAAACTTCCGAGATGTTCCGTTAAGCGAAAGAGGCTTCTGCCCGTTCCAAGTTAACTCAAGCAGACATCCGAGTGAACCTGGCTCCTGCCGTGATCAAAAGTCAAACAGAAGAATGGGTTATCGTGTTTTCATTGAAAGACTGGTTAATACAAAATGGCATTACTTACAGGTCCGCTAATGGTTCCGGTCCCAAAGAGATCTCCGGGCCGCAAGTTACAGCCGTTAACAGTATGGTGTGCGAGCTGCTGGGTTACGGTCCAATATCTGTCACATATGGTTCAAAGAAATCGATATGCATATTTAACGTTTAGTGATGGATGGATGGTACAAGCAAGTAAAGTCAGGGGAGACTTACAAGTTTTGGAAGTTGCTCCTTGTTACTACACAAGAATCGTCTTTCCCTGCAGGTCTAAGTTGAACCTGATAGGAATAACATGTCAATATTTTAATGAAGTTTGAGCCTTGAGACGCATCAGATAAAAGAGAGCAAGAGAAAGGATGGTGTATAATGAAAACCAAAATCGCCACGTATAATTGGACGCTACCTCTAAAGAAATATCGTAATTCACTGATGTTTTCTCGGCCAGATATGGCAATGGAGGTGGATCCTGTAATATCATAGAGAAAAAGACAATTATAACCACTTGATTCCAAGGTCTCAGGACAGTAAAACAAAGAATTTGATGCTTCAAGTATTTTACCTGCTTAGAAGCTTGGCGAGCAAAAGGTTCGAGAGCGTCTAGAGTAACAATCCAAGGGGAGATTGTAGTTCCTATGACACAAGAAAATATTTTACACAAATCTTAAGACTGACACATAGTTGAAGAGAATTAGCAATAAAATACTTCGTCAGTAGAAAGAGTAATTGAAATCATAGCACAAATTCTCCAATCCAAAGAGAGATTACAGCACAGATCTCACCAAAACTCTTCCCAAGGAAAGGCCCAAGAGGCACATACTCCCATGCCTGAATATCCCTAGCTGTATAACAAACCAACATTTCGAAGTTTCATAATTTCAGCCAAGCTTGATCAGGGAGAAGATGAGCCAGAGAAAATCAAGGTGTAAGGTGAGTACCACTCCAGTCATTCATAAGTACAAGACCAAATATATGATCAGCTGCGTTGTTAACATCGATGGGTTTGCCTAATTCATTTCCTGTCCCAACTACAGCAGCCTGCACAATTTGTGTCCATCAGGTGGTTAGGCTCACTCTCAAGCTTCCATTGGTTTTATGCTTAATTAACACCAAATAATGACTCAACCATGGATTTCGAGCTGAATCAGAAGCCAGAGAATCATGCCACCAGATGCTTACCATTTCGAGCTCGAAATCAAGCTTCTGTGAAGGTCCAAAATATGGAGTAGAGCTGCCTTGTGGATGGCCTTGACCTCTAAGAGAGCAAAAAGGCAATATGCATTTAGAATTAGAGCATGAAAACTCGCACACAAATAATAAGCATGGGGCTTGACAGGTATAATTTATTACTGCAAAAAATAGTAAACAAGCAACAGTGAATTCTCGGCCAACGATTGTCGGTGTGATCACAGCAGCTGGTAATGATACACGATCTCGGAAACAATAAACTTACCTCGGTCGAATAATGTCAGTTCCAGAGATGACAATAGATGATGCCCGTCCATGATATGCAATGGGAAGTTGAAACCTGAAAACATGGTAATGTTGTGTGAATGTTCATCATATCTAGCTTCATGATTTCCCCATTTCAGTTAAAAAAAAAGACAAAAAAATGTGATCTCAAAGTTACATGAACGCACCAATTTGGGTTTATTGGATTCTGAGGCCCACGAAATATAAGTCCGCAGTTCTTTGCGTGATGCATGGACGCAAAGAAGTCAGTATAGTCCCCAATCACCATAGGAAGAACCATTTCAACTTTACTCTGCAGACTCACACCAAAGTATTTAACATCGGTAACAAAACTTCAAACAATCTTCAATATTTCAGGAACAAATTTGCTCATATTACCATCTCATAAAAGGATTTTTTCCTCAATTCATCATTATCACGCAAGGTCGGTTCACCAGCTGCATCAAGACATACCAAACCAAAACCTTAATCCAAAAACTAAATTTCAACATTTCTTTTAGTAATATAAACGCCTCATAAGCTGATATAACACAGGAGAAAAAGTTAGGATCAAAACAAACAAACATGATAGGAGTTTCTGAAGTGTGGAACGAGCTTCTTTCCATGCAGGACGCCCCATAGCCAAAAACTTGTTCAGATTAGGCTGCAACCAGAACACATGAATATATGATTAATGACAAATTGAGCACAAATCAGATCATTATTATAGTTTGGTAACTATATAAAACCAATTAATTTTGGTTGAACAAATTTTAGTATCCATGAACAAGTACTCTCCAAAACGCACATTAAATGTCTTACACGCATAATTAGAGATTCACAGGATTATTTTGTTAATTTGAAAGATAATTTTAGTTTGTGCCACAGAATTCAGAACTTAGACGAACTTCTCCTGGCATTCGTACTTAACCATGGAGCAAGACGACCAGTTTTTCTTTTTGGTAGAAGCGAAACAATAAGATTCCAAACCAATGTACAATCACTGATCATATGGATCCAAAACACTATAAATACCACTCCTAGAAACAAATCTAGCACTACACATGGTTGAAATTCTACTCTCGAATCAAACAGGAAACATAACGAAAACGGTCCATACCTGAAGAAAACAATCGGAGTCTCTGAGTATCGGACCGTCGAAGAGTCCATCCCTAAAGATCTCGGAGAGGTCGAGGACGAAATCGCCGATTGCGACGCCGGGACGCGGCGACGAGCTCGGCTCCGGCTTGAACACGCCGTAAGGAAGGTTCTGGATCGGGAAGTGAGAGTCTGGTCGGACATCAACGAACGATTTCAGCAGAGCCATCAACGGCGACGGTAATTAGATCTCCGGCGAAGGCTTATCGGAGCTCTCCAGGAAATTTTGGTATGGTGATAGGAAACTCTTGATAGTTTATGCGGACTGACATTTGTAGGAGTGAAAGTGTTAGGTAAGTATTTGCGCTGCTAGTCCTTTAGATTTTTATATATTTCCAATTTCCCCCAAAACGTATAAATATTAATTAATCGACACGAAAATTTCACTAAACGAAGTTTAAAAATAAATACATTTCAATCCGCTCTCTAAGAAAAATTATATTGCGCATAAATAAATAAAACATAAATTAGAAATATTCAATATGATTTTGTACTTGAAGTGAGGCATATGTATCGATATTGGTCCAAACCAATTTAAATTTTTGATAAATTGTTGTTGTGGCTTGATAAAAAAAAAAGAATGTAACATATACGTAAGCAATAGTAACTATAAATAAAATCAAAATTCCCAAAGCTTTTATTTATATATATTTTTTAATTTCAAATATCTAAGTTTTATAAATGTGACTTCCGATCGTATTTCTAGTGAAAGTATCTTTGCATTTCATTTAGCTACAGTTTACGCAAAAAATTGTATTCACAAAAAGATTGTGTCACCTTGTATAAAGATTTAGTATCTTTTGAATGGAAAATACGTATATATATATATAAGTTACAAAACATTCGATAAGAAAAAATAAAAATACATAGAAATGTTGTTCCAAACACACAAGATACGTTAACGTTGCAGCCAAAAGAATATACCAATGTGCACTAATTCTCTCTCACAAAGACAACGCATTTTGCAGAAGTTCCCATGGTGGTGTTGATCGATCACTTTAAACTAGTAAGGAATATACGGCGGAGGAGGAGATGCGTACGAGACGCCGGGAATTGGTGGAAGCGGCGAGTCATCGTACGACGGCGGCGGAGGGGACGGCGGAGGTGGTGAAGAGTATGAGTACTCAGGTGGAGTCAATGGTGGTGGTGGTGATGGTGTTGGGTAATGGTGCTGGCTATGGTCTCGGTCGTGGCTCGGAGGAGGCTGTGGACCATGGCCTTCGTTGCAGCCACTCGACGGCGGTGGAGAATGGTATTCTGGTGGTGGGGTCTGGTTTTCCGGGGGGTGGTATTCGACCGGAGCCGGAGGAGGACTTTGTGTGGTGGGTGGGTAGTATTCCGGTGGTGGTGGTGAAGAGTATTCCACCGGAGGTGAAGAGTATACCGGCGGCGGTGGGCTTGAGTTTTCCGGTGGGTGGTACTCGACGGGAGGCGGCGGAGGAGGACTTTGTACGGTGGGTGGGTAGTATTCCGGCGGTGATGGTGAAGAGTATACCGGCGGTGGTGGGCTTGAGTTTTCCGGTGAGTGGTACTCGACCGGAGGCGGTGGAGGAGGAGG
>NW_010965019.1:1706295-1719171 GCF_000463585.1 Tarenaya hassleriana
GTGGTTGTCGACGGGAGGCGGCGGAGGAGGACTTTGTACGGTGGGTGGGTAGTATTCCGGCGGTGATGGTGAAGAGTATACCGGCGGTGGTGGGCTTGAGTTTTCCGGTGAGTGGTACTCGACCGGAGGCGGTGGAGGAGGAGGACTTTGTACGGTGGGTGGATAGTATACCGGCGGTGGTGGGCTTGAGTTTTCCGGTGGGTGATACTCGACCGGAGGCGGCGGGGGAGGACTTTGTACGGTGGGTGGGTAGTATTCCGGTGGTGGTGGCGGCGACGGCGGAGGCGGAGGAGGAGGAGATGTGTATTGAGGATACGACGGTGGTGGTGGTGACGGAGATGGGTAATATTCGCTAGGTGAAGGTGTCGGCTTACACTCCGGAGGCGGCGGCGGACTCTGCGTCACTGGTGGATAGTAAACCACCGGCGGAGGGGGCGACGGAGATGAGTAGACATAAGTCGGAGATGGAGGCGGAGGAGGAGGGTACGATCTCGTCGACGGCGACATACCGGAAGAAGGAGGCGACGGGGTCTCATACTTCTGAGGCGGCGGTGGCGGAGGGGGGTAGGTTCTCGTCGACGGCGACATGCCGGAAGAAGGAGACGGCGGAGGAGGGGATGATCTCGTCGACGGCGACATACCGGAAGAAGGTGGCGACGGAGTCTCATACTTCTGCGGCGGCGGAGGAGGGTAGGTTCTCGTCGACGGCGACATACCGGAAGAAGGAGGAGACGGCGTCGGAGGCTTATACTCCGGCGGAGGAGGAGGAGGATAAGCTCTGACAGAAGGAGACATCTTAAACGAAGGAGGAGGAGGAGTTGATCCGTACTTCGGCGGCGGCGGCGGAGGAAGCGTTCTAACAGAAGGAGACATCTTGAAAGAAGGAGGAGGAGGAGACGGCATGTTATTACATCCGAACTTGGAACAATCCGCCGGTCTGGCCTCCGAAGAAGAACACTCCCGAGCTGGTCTCTGAAGCGGCTTTCCACGAATACAATTCCTCGTACCATTAACCACAACCCTCGGGCCAGACAGCGAACCACATCGAGGCGCGTCTCGGGTGAAGTAGTTGAAAGAGTACGTGAAATTCTCGATCCTCGACAGCTGACAAATCGTGGACGGGATAGAACCCGTGAACGCATTGTCCGCAACGTTGAGTTGCTCCAAACTCTTCATGTTCCCGATACTGTCAGGGATCGGACCACGGAGATGGTTAAAGCTGACGTCGAAAACAGTAACGTTCTTGAGATTTCCGATCTGAGGAGGCAAACAGCCGGTTAGGTTATCGTTCGAGAGGATGATCTCGTTCAGGGTTTTGCCCATGAGACCGATACTCCCAGGGATACACCCTCCGAGGTCGTTGTTCGCCAGGACAAGAGCTGAAACAGGGGAGTATCCCATGTTCTCGGGGATTCCGAATCTGAATCGGTTGTTGTTCAGGAAGATCGCGTCGAGCTTTTTATCGAACAGCTTCGCCGGAATCTTGCCCTCGAACTCGTTGTAACGAAGATCCAAGAACTTAAGCGAGGGTAATAACAAGACAACCTCAGGGAACTTACCCACGAACCTGTTGTTGCTTAGATCGAGTTCGTAGAGAAGCTTCATACGCTTAAACGTGTCGGGGACTTCGCCGCAGAACCGGTTCGAGTTCAGGTGAAACAGGGCGAGATCGGTGAGAAGGCCGAGCTCCGGCGGCAAGTAACCGGCGATGTCGGCGTGGTTGAGGTCGATTCCGGCGACGACACGTGTCTTGTTGTCGGAAGGAAGAGGAGCACAGAAGATTCCGTTGTAAGAACAGACATCGGATCCGTTCCAGTTGGCTGTGAAGTTAAAAGGGTCGGAGAAAATGGCGAGCTTCCACGCCTGGAGAGCAATGTAGGCTTGACGGAGCTTCGGATTCTCGAACCGGAGGCTCGGGTCGACCCTGACGTCATCACCGTCTTCATCGTCGGCGGTGACGTGGCGGAAGGAGGCGGAGGAGAGTAAGAGGAGGAGGAAGAGACGAGGAAGAAACAGAGACATCGTGTTTGTCTTTTTTTTTTTTTGAGATGTTCACATGAAAGAGAGAGAGATGTGTTTGGTTTTTGTTTTCAAGGCATATGGGGTGAGAGAAGTGAGGAGGTTCTCACCAATGTGAGATCTCGGTGTTCCATGTGCTCTGTTTTTATAAAACCTTTTTGGGAATTATTTGTTGTTGTCATTTTTTATATAATTATTTTCTCCGTATAGATTTTAAATTTTGTGATGTAATTGACATGCTGGCACGTCTGTGATATACGTTGGGAAAATTATTAAATATACCAATGAATAAGTTTAGATTTTTTTTTTAAAAAAGTCTTTTCATGGAAATTTGAAAACTTTTTTTTTTTAAATAATTTATTCCAGTTGATATTCGACTGCAAACAAAAGTGGGCGACAATCATTTGTAAGACAAAGGTTAGCCGGGAGAGGCTTGACTTTTACCACGACGTGTTGGCCTCACTGTTTTGTTTTTTTATTTTATTTTGTTAAAACGCAACAAAACAACCATAAAATGATCAAATCAATTTAATTTTCAAGACGTGTTGCCCATTGTTTTTGGTTCAAAAGCCTCAGAATTAATTTTATCTTTTAAAAAAATGGAGAAAAAAAAACATAATAAAACACCGCCAACTAACGTTGGCCGGACCGCGTATTTGTAATTATTTTTAAGTAATTGTTTTCTAGTAAAATAATTATATATTTTTACCCCCAAAAAAAGAGAAATAAATGGAAGTCAAATAAATAAAAGGAAAAATGCACCAGAAATAATGTATCTGTAAAGTAATAATTGTAACAGCGCAGTGAATGAAGTTGTCGGGTGAAATTAATTGCACCGACGAGTTCGAATTTTATTATTATTGTTATGATAAAAACATTTGGAAGTCGTATGAGCCAAATTTGAGAATCCAAGCCAAACTTATCTTTGTCCTTTTGTCTGTCTGAAATTTGTCCTCATTAACCTGTTTCCACGTGATTACTCTCTCTCTCTCTCTCTAATTTTCACTTTAGAGACATGATTCCATCTTATATTATAACATAAAATAATAATAAGGCGGCCCAAATATATGCATATGGTCAATAATTCGGCGGATAGTGTATTGTGTTTTTAATAGGCCTTAAATGGGCTCACTAAGAAGACGTTTTAAAATGGTATAAGGCCCATAGAGCAAAGAAAAAGACGGATTATGGGCTGAGTTTGGGCAATAGAGGCCCATTATTGATTCTAAACGGACTTTTTATTAAATTTAAAAAAAATGGATATTAATTGGATATGCTATGAGTTCATACGATCTTTGTGAAATTAAATGTAATTTTTACCATGTTTAAGGCAGATATCACTTCAGATTATTTTATTTAAACTATTATATGGTTATCAGGACAATTTGGAGTTTATTAACGTAAGAATTTCCCTCTCGATTTTTTACAGGGCCGAGATAGAATGTTATAGGGGTGGTTATTTCAGTTATTAACCGAATAACCGAACCAAACCGAACCGAATAAGACATAACCTTATCCGAACCGAACCCGACATCAAAACAGAACGGTTATGATTTCTTTAAATCCGAAAAACTAAAATCGAAATCCAACCGTACCGAATAAAAAATAACCGAAAAAATCAAAAGAATAATTGACATTTTCTTTGAAAAATTGAACTTTTTACCAAAACCGAACCGAATCCGAACCGAAAAATAACCGAACCGGAATTTATATAAAAACCGAATGGTTATAGTTTTTCTATAACCGAAATAACGGAACCCAAATATTACCGAACCGAAACCCGAATTGGGCACCCCTAGAATGCTGCATCTTTCCACGTGCGCAGCAATTTTGAGATTTTTTAAAACAGATTAAAATCTAAATTAACTTTAAAATTTGAATATAAAGGAAAAATAAAATAGATAGTGAATGGGGGGAACAACAATTGCAGGAGAGGAGCAACACTTTGGTAGCTTCACTTTTGATATTCGGTTCGAATTTACATCGAGGATAATTCGGTTTAATAAATATAAGTACTAATTGATTGTTGCATTATATTCGGTTGAATTTCGGTTTTAAAAAAATATATTTTTTCAGATTTTTAAAATTTCGATTCGGTTTTATTTTGATAAAAAAATTTATAAAAATGAAATCTGAAAAAATACCATATTTTTCGGGCGAACGAAGCATCACCTCTAGTAAGAGTATGTAATCGAATATATGGATTAGAATAACTTGTATTATTATTGAAATAAAAAGTAAATATATGAAACTTCAAAAAAGAAACCTCTTGGTACTAAAATAATACAAATCATTCATCATATCCATAATTTCATATGCTACTCTCTCTCATCAGCGTTTGGATCCTTTTTTTAATCATCTTCGAAGCATATTCACATGATTCGATTGCTACAGATCATCTTATGCCTCCGTTTCAGTAAAGTCGTTTACATATTAAAATTTTACCAATTTAAATTTAAATGAATTTCCATACTGTACTAATCGATTATCATAAATAGTAATGAATTTCTAAGAAAATATATTAAAAATGTCAATGATTATGATATACGGATCGGAAAGGACATTCAAATCCATCGCTCTCAGATCAAGTTCGCGAAAAATTAAGCAAGATTAATTTTCATTGGGAAGTAAAAAAAAAAAAACCCAAATCGGATGAAAAAAAAATGTGGACGAGCAACAATCAGATCGTCAACCGAGAGAGGACGACTGAAACGATATCTCGGCAGATCACTTTCCCTCGCAGGTTCCTATCCGAACAACAGACATTCACCATCTTGTCCGATCTATATCGAACCCGAGGTTCTGATACTTCTCGCTAACAACAAAAAAAATATCGAAGCCATAACCAAAAAACTCGGGATGAGAAAAGAAAACGGAAGACACTGATCGAGCGGCGGGATGATCCGGAGAATTGCTCTGCAGATGGGTTTTTATAGACTCGGAATGTGAAACCCTAAAGACTCGAGGGATGAATTACGGTTTTATCCTTGGGCTGATTGACAAGGGATTTGGGCCTTACGGCCCATCAAAGAACCCGTGATTAAATCATGTGGATTCGGAGGGTTTGACTACGACTTTTCGGAAATAAGCAGATCCAACGGCTGGAAATGGATCACAGGGTAGACATTTTCAAGCCTTGATTAGCGCAGATTCCAATGGAAATTTTAATGAAGAAATATTATTTGTTTATGTAATTTTCAAAATTATTATTTCTTTTATACAATATCATAAACAGACACCAAAACACAAACAAAAAATGAACCAAAAAAAAAAACCTTCATTGAGATTATTAATTTTCTCACACACCACCAAACACGACCAAACCCCACACTTAGAACACTTGTGGATCAAACACTTCCAAAACCCTTAATCTTCGACCCAATAAACCACGTTTAACTTATTACCACGAACACCGATAGCAAACCTATTTCTTCTTCTTCTTCTTATTTGTAGTTATTTTATTTTAATCTTTTTTTTTTTTTTTGCTTCATATAAACACAAAAGTTCATCAGAAGGTTTCGACCGCGACCTCAGGTTTCAAGTTATGTGAAGCCGCGACGTTCTTCATGGCTTCGAACCGAGGTTCCTTAGGCTGGAACTTGAGCCCCGAGTAGAGTTTCATGTAGTCATCGAATACGAATTTCGGGTAATCGGATTCTTTCTCGACAAGATCCGGTGCCGGAAAAATCACTGCTTCGTTTCCGGGATTGTAGAAGGAAGCAATTGACATCCTGTTTCCTTCGGTTTGCGTCAACACTCGATGCATCACACTCTTGTACTTTCCATTGGTTATCACCTGCATTTGGTCAGGAGGATTTCGGTTAACCTTAACCAGTTTGGTTAAATCTAAACACAAAACATCAGAACCGGATTCAGTTTAGTAGATTCTGGTGTTGCTCGGAGATAAAAGTCTTGTTGTTATTGGTTGGTTGAACTTGAACCGAAACAGAACCGAACTAGATATCAGGCACAACCAACCTCAAATAACCTCGGTTCATTTCATGTTAAACAAATGACCGAACGGAACTCAACCGAATCAAGAAACGAATCAAGAAACGATATATGAAGGTGTGTATATAATATATATATATATATATATATATGTTGTTAGTTACTCGGCTTTAGTTTGGTTATAGCTAGTCATTAACCGATACTAAACCGAAAAAACCCTATTTTTGAACCTTGGTCCTACTTGGTTAAGGAAAAAAACAATATAATAATATGAAAATGTCACCTCAAGTTGATCGCCGAGATTGATAACAATGGAGTGTTTGAGGGGAGGAACATCAACCCAGTTGCCATCTTTAAGGAGCTGGAGTCCACTGACTTTGTCGTCTTGGAACAGCAATATGATTCCACCGGCATCGGTGTGGGCCCTAAGTCCCTTAACCAAGTCCGGTTTAGGACATGGTGGATATATAGCTGCTCACCTTTGTCCCGAACGTTGGTCCTTTTGTCCCATGGAACAACTTCTTCATGTATCCTTTCTCTAACCCTAAATTCTCACACAGCAGATCCATCAATTCCTCCGCCAGATTCTCCAGCCGTTTCGCAAACTCCTTCATCGCCACCCTACCGATGTTTTCAGGGCAATAAACAGCAAAAAAAAAAATTGAAATGTGTTAGAAATGAGTTTTTTTTTTGTACCAAAGGGAACAAGATAATGCCATTTCCTTGTTTGTGTTTCTTGATTGATAATGTTTCCCGACAAAATATTGTTGGTTGGGGATTTTTTTTTTCTTTTTGCTGATGAAAGATTCCATATATATGATTAACAATAATTTAAATAGTGATGTTACTTTATTTGTACCAAATTCTGATGGTTCGTGAAATCATCAATTGTACTAACATCTCTTGCCTCGATGCAAAAAGAGCCGCATAAAAAGACAAAAAAAATATATTTATTTTCTAGAATACCATACCTTTTGGGGTTGTAAATAAAGAAAATATTATTGTATATAATTGGCAAGAAATAAAGTATATATAAAACGACGAACTGGGAAAAAAAATCTTTGAAACTATGTGATTAACAAATCACGTGGAACCACCATGCTCCACCATGGCCAAAAACACACAGTGCATTTAGTCTTGGCTTTGTACGTAATTTTATTTGTTATGTATATGTTATATGTTTTACTTTCACACACACATATAAACATATATATATATATATAGAACTTTTATATAAGTATATATGAAATATGATTGGGTAAGGGTTTAGGGTTTTCGGGGCCAAACCTGTAATCGTCGGAGAGATTAGGGATGTCGTAGAGATTGGAGTCAGGAAGGTGACGGAGGAAGAAGGTGCTTTCCCAGTCAACGTCGTTGACTTCTGTGTGAAGGGCATCCAGACCTCTGCTTTTGACCATTTCTTGGAACCTTTCCTCCAAACTCTTCTTGTAGTGTCCCTTTGTCATCTCCTCGATCTTGTCCAGTAGTTCTAGTGGTACCCCATGGTTCACCAACTGCGTCAATTTTAATCATTCATTTTTCCCAATGTTTTAATCGTTACATGTGTATTGATGTATATACATGTACATATATATGTGCATGTGTATATGTATATATATACCTCGAAGAAGCCCCAATTCTGACAAGCATCATGGATCATTGCCATGGTTAGGGCTCTGTCTTCACCATTGATCTTCGACAGGTCTATCACTGGGAAGTCTGTCTTCTTCACCATCTCTCTCTCCCCCTCGAAGCCTCTGTTTGAAACAGCCTCTTATATGCAACAGATGTGTGTGTGTGTTTTGCTTGATTGGTGATTGGAGGCAACGATAGAGGAGCTCAATTTATAGGCTCAAATGGAGGGGAAAAGGGTTGAAAAATTACATGGAATAACAAAACAGTTAACGAGTAATATAAAGTAATTTAATAGTAGATAAAAAAACATATATAATTTCAAATTTATCCAAAAAGGTTTGCAATTTCAAGATAGAATATGAGTTCGTGGAGCATGAAGGCGAGCACATCTATGGTGGACGGACCCCTACTATTAATTCTTTGTTACATTATACATTTGGCATCTTGCTTTTGTATCCTCTCGAATTTTTAATCTCCGATATTATTTTAGGTCATTCATTTGATACTTTGGCCAACTTTTCTATAGATTTCCTTTAATTAGTTCACGTCATATAATTTTTAATTTTCGAATTTAAGATTTAATTCGATACGTTCAACTGAAAATTTAAAATTCCAAAATTGTTTTATGTAATTTAATTTGATACATTACCCCCAGTAGATTTTCTGTAGTTTAATGTGATTACGTAAATAAACGAAAGAGATCTAGAAGGCAAAGTGGAGTGAAGAAGACGAATGGATGCAATGTTTCTCGTGAATTTTGGAACAAAATCCCTTGTTTTTGTTTTTATTTTTTGGTTTAAATATGATTGTATTACTTCCAAAAAAAACAAAGTTCAGTCCGTATACATTAGATTGCTATACAAAATCTAAGGGATTTCCCTGGGCAGTGGGCAAAAGTGATTCCAAAAGACTAGAATAAAGAATACGAATGTTGTAGGATGTTGTTCATGCCTGAATTTGTCGGACTCTGCAAGGAGAATAAGATGCTTCTCATCGATCTGTCAATCTTAAGGCTAAGCTGATGAGCTGAGTTTTGTATCTCTCAGTGGATTCGGCCGTTTCTTTACCTCCAAATCTCGTACGCAAAAAGCAGCGTCAATATCTTCATGATGAGTTATCTGGTTGACTGCTGTGCAATCGGGATCTGCTGTATCCATAGTTACATATTATGATTACGAGATATGGCAGATGGACGTCAAGACCGCATTCCATAACGGGAATTTGCTCGAGGATGTGTACTTAGGAGAAGCCGCCTATATTCTAGGAAACAAGATCTATAGAAATAGATCGAGAAGGCTTCTTGGTCTAAGTCAGAATACATACATTGACAAAGTCTTGAATCGGTTCAAGATGCAAGACTCCAAGAGGGGTGTCTTGCCAATGGGACATGACGTGGCTCTTAGCAAGACTCAGTGTCCAAAGACACAGGATGAGCAAGAGCGCATGAGTAGGATTCCATATGCCTCGGCAATTGGATCCATCATCTACGCCATGTTACTCGTCCGGATGTATCATATGCATTGAGTATGACTAATAGATATCAGTCTACACCAGGTGAGGCTCACTGGATTGTGGTCAAGGACATCTTTAAGTACTTGAGAAGGACTAAGGATTTGTTCTTAGTATATAGCGGATTGGAAGACAAGCTAGCTATAAGGGGTTATACTGATGCTAGTTTCCAGACCGACAGAGATGACTTCAGATCGCAGTCAGGTTAACGTTTTCTACCTGAACGGTGAGGCTATTAGTTGGAAGAGTTCCAAACAGCCAACCGTTGCAGATTCGACTACAGAAGCCGAGTATATAGCAGCATCGGATGCAGCTAAGGAAGCTGTTGGGATAAAAAAATTCGTGGGAGACCTGGGAGTTGTTCCTAGCATTGCAGATCTCATTGAGTTGTACTGTGACAACAATGGTGCGATCGCACAAGCTAAGGAACCTCGGTCACATCAGAGATCCAAACACATACTCAGACGATTTCACTTGATCAGATAAATCATCGACAGAGGAGATATGAAGATAAGCAGAGTGTCGACAGATGATAATATTGCCGACCCATTGACGAAGCCTCTCCCTTCGTCAAAGCATAATAGTCATGTTAGAGGTATGGGGATTAGATGCTTGTAGGATAGATCATAGAACATAGTGAGAGATTGTTGGTTGTAACGCTATTGCTGGCTTTGTTAGATCACCTCTAACTCTATTCTAGGTGGGTGGTCATGACGTCTTGCTAGAGGCTAACCATGACTTGTGGTTCGGAAAAGAGTTTCCAAAGCCACTAACACTTCGAATGGGCCTACAGGGTCACACACGATTAAGGATGGACCACATGTGAAGAGTACGATGCGAGAAGGGACGACAGAACAAGCTAGAAGATTCCAGACGGCCAGACCGTCTGGTCCGTCCGTTCTGTTGGAGATGGACCGTTTGTTCCACGAGGGTCAGACCATTCGTTCCAAACCTAGACTGGACGGTCCGACTTTCAGGAAAAACTTCCTTTTTTCGCATAATTAGGGTTTTAGGCAATCCTATTAATTAGGGCTGGGCATTTTTACCTGAAACCCGCGGGTTTCTGGGTACCCTATCTCACGGGTACCCGGATCTCATTACTCGTGAGATAATAAGATAAATGACGGGTTTCGTGAGACGAAAAACCCGAGTTTCGGGTTCGAGTTTAGATATTACACGACGGGTTATCTCACGGGTACCCGACAAAATAAAAATTAATAAAACACCCTTAATTTTTAATATATTTACCAAAAATACCCTTTTCTCTAATAACCCTAATTCGTCTCTACCCTCAGTTATGGCCGCCACTTTTTTTTGGTAACTTTTTGGTCTCCTCTCTCTACAGAAGGAGAGACCGCCATGCTCTCCCTGTCCTTGCGAGATTCGTTCGATCTCATCTCCGTCGTGCTCTCTTCAGCTCATCTCCGCCGTGCTCCTCCTCGGTTCCGTCGTCACGGTAAGTTTTCAGCCTGTCTCGTTCTCTGTTGACTGAGCTTCTCTCCACCTTGCTCCTCTTTCTCATTCACTGTTCGAATTATTTTCGATTCTTTTTTGTTACAGATTCTTCTTTTTTCGCTCATCGGCCCTCCACATCAAGCCGACGATGGCATCATAGTACAGACTCTTCTGTGCTCTCGATGTTTTGGGTGTTTTCCGAGAAATTTTGATTGTTTTTTAGGGTTTTTATCAAACCCTCTTTCCCTGTGTGCCCATTCATTGATCTATCACAAACTCGCCTCCAAACGCCATTACATTCTCTCCCTGGAAAATTTTGTTTTTTTTTTGTTATTGTTGATTTTGCAGATTTATGTCTTCTATGGTGGTAGACCATTCAAATACGGAGCAAAACGTTGCGATGTCCCAACCAAATACAACCGTTCTTGAACTTTATATTTTGGATTTTATTCAAGGATTGTTTTGAATTATTGATGTATTATGGAAGTATTTGGAATTTTATTTTGGATGTCCCGAACAAGATGATGTATTTTGGATTTTAATTAACTTATAATTTTGTTTAGTTTTTTTTTAAATTATACCCGTGTTTGGGTCTCGCGGGTACCTAGTCTCATATCTCGGGTACCCGAATCACGGGTACCCGGGCTTCGTGATATAGAGATTGAGACATTCTAAACAATAACCCGACGAGACTGAGACCGAGATAAAGATACTCTAAAAACTCCGGGTACCCGCCCGTGTCCACCCCTACTATTAATTATGGGAGCCGCCCCAAACCCTAGGTAATCAACCTAAGACATCCTAGACATTTCCTAGAGCCTTGGAGAAGCTTTCTCTTTGAGTTCTAAACCCCGGAATATCGATTCCAAGTCAAGGACGTCATTTTCTCTTCAAAATCCTAGTAGATATGTTCCAAAGTGTTGGAATCCTTCCCGTCGGTGTGGATACGTGTAGAAGAGTTGTACTTTCAGCTCTTGGTGATTAAAACAGGCCTTGGATCGATTGATACTTCCAAATCTTGATAGAATGAGGTAAGTATTCAAATCCCACGGTGATATACACGTTCTCTCGGGTTATTGCACAATTGGTTTTTGTGTGACGTTTGGCTATGTTTAGATCTTTTCTTCCGCTGCGTGAAACCTAGAAACTTAACGCTAGATCTGTGACACCCGAAACCCGTATCCCGCAATACAAGTTGCGCCACATGGACAAGTAAAATAAAAATCGCATTTCCAAGAAATCCGCGGGAATTTAAACTTTTATTTTTAGAGTTCAGCGGAAGAAACTTTCTTACATACATATACGGTACATTATTCCAGTTATAATTATACATACACAGTGGTAGTATCACATTATTACAAACCATAAAAGTCTACCACCGATATAACACAAACCGTTCCCCGAAAACGTAATTGTACCGTAGAGAATAATTATACATGATCACACGGCAGGTCACACCAGTCTTCGATGTCCGCTCCTCGGCTACTGTTGCTCACGACCTGAAACGTTGCGTAACAACGTCCTAAGCTAATTGCTTAGAGAGTGAACTCGGGCGTAACCCGGAGTTCCATTCTCATGGTGCCAGGGAAAACACAAGCATATATATATATGTGTGTATATACTAGTATTCTAATAAACAGTAATTGAAAACATGAATCACTGTAAGCACGCAGCAATCACAATCAAGTCCGTACGACAAGTCGGCCGTACGACATGTCGCAGGACAGAGTCCGTCAAATCGTCTCTACGCGCACCATGCGTAGGTAAGTACTCCCCATGTGCATAGCACAACCACCTCTCTCCTCGGAATCCATCTACTCCTCAACCACTCGGAATCCGGCATAAGTATCTTTTTATTTTCTCCGCCCGAACACATCACCCCACCCTAGCATCGATGGCACCTCTCGATGCTAGGCGTGTCCCCACTCCGGCATTGATGTCACCTCTCAATACCGGAGCTCACCTGACGTCGGCTACAACCGACGCCGTCGACTATAACGAGAGAGCCAATCGCTGCAACTCTCCCTTGCCGACCATCCGCCGCGGAAATACTTGTCAGGTTCGGGCCCGAACCTGGCAGAGTAAGTCCGTACCACCTCCTCGGGGGACCACAATCCACCCGAATCTCAGGTATATGTATTGCCTCATCCTCGGGAGACTCATCTCCCGGAATTCGCTCCGTCGTTAGCGGATACGTTGGCACGGTTCTAAAAACCGTGTGTTCCTCGTCACGCAATAGTACTGACTACAATCGGCCTGTCGTTCGGGGTGCCCATAACCGTCCTGTCGTTCGGACGTTGGCGCGAT
>NW_010965019.1:1720407-1724611 GCF_000463585.1 Tarenaya hassleriana
TCTGACGTGTCAGCAAGTGAAGGCTGAACGACAGATGCCTGGAGGAAAGTTACAACCATTAGAGATTCCGGAGTGGAAGTGGGACTCTATAGCGATGGATTTCGTGGTTGGATTGCCCATAAATCCGGCTCGATTTTATATTTGGTCGGGACGGTCTATGACCTCAGTTCTAGATATTTTTTTTTTAAAAATTTTAGTTTTTTTTTTGTTTTAAATTACACTAAATCGGACTTTGCTATATTCCACGTAAAGTCTTATATTAGTAGAATTTATTTTTATTCTATCTATAACGTCTTTTTAACCTTCTAAAATTATTTCAAAGGCTTATTCGAGGTTTGAAAATTGTACTACTTAGTTCTTTGGATTTCGATCACGATTTCTTGGTTTTATCCAATAATTTCGAGAACGGGTTGTCACATTCTACCCCCCTTAAAGTGAATTCGTCCTCGAATTCGAACGAACTTAAGTTGAAAGTTACGTACCAAATAAGTGGGGGTAATGATCGCGCATCTCCTTCTCCGGTTCCCAAGTCATGTCAGAGACTCCTTGACTCCGCCACAAGACTTGGACTAAGGGAATCTCCTTATTCCGCAACTGCTTCGTCTTGTAGTCCATGATTTGTAGTGGTTCATCACGGAAGTGAACTTTGTGGGTAACCTCAATCTCTTGGGGTCGTAAGATGTGGGATGGATCTGCCACGTATTTCCGTAACATGGACACGTGGAATACATCATGTATGTTGCCGAGTTCTACCGGTAATTCCACTCGGTATGCCACTGCTCCCACTTTCCCAATTACTGGATACGGCCCAATATAACGAGGCTTGAGCTTTCCCGTTTTACCGAACCTTGCATGTCCTCGAAATCGCCTGTACTCGTAGGAATACTTGATCGCCCACTTCAAGTTGGAAATCCCGTCTCCTTTTATCAGCATAAGACTTCTGGCGATCTTGAGCGACTTTCAAATTAACCTTGATCTTTCTGATAACTTCAGTCGTCTCCTCCACTATTTCAGGCCCAAAGGTTCGTCGCTCTCCGATTTCTGTCCAACAAAGTGGTGTCTTACAAGGCCGCCCATACAGTGCCTCGTAAGGTGGCATCCCGATGCTAGCATGATAACTATTGTTGTACGCAAATTCGCACAACATCAGGTGCCGATCCCACGGAATTCCCCAATCCAATATGCACGCTCTCAACATATCCTCGAGCGTTTGGATAGTTCGTTCTGACTGTCCGTCCGTCTGTTGATGATATGGTGTACTCATTTTCAGCTTCGTCCCCAATGCATCCTGTATAGCGTTCCACAGTCTTGAAGTAAAGCGAGGATCTCTGTCAGAGATAATCTCACTCGACACTCCATGTAATCGGACGATCTCATCCACATAGATCTCTGCCAACCTCTCAACTGTGTACTCTTGTCGGATTGGTATAAAATGTGCCGATTTGGTCAATCGGTCCACAACCACCCAAATAGCGTTCTTCTTCGTCAAAGTCGTTGGCAATCCAACCACGAAATCCATCGCTATAGAGTCCCACTTCCACTCCGGAATCTCTAATGGTTGTAACTTTCCTCCAGGCATCTGTCGTTCAGCCTTCACTTGCTGACACGTCAGACATCGCGCAACAAAATCTGCGACATCCCTCTTGATGCCGGGCCAAGTGTACCACAGTCGTAGACCTCGATACATCTTGCTAGCTCCTGGATGAATCGCTAATCTGGACTGATGAGCTTCTTGCAAGATCTTCCGTCTCAGCTCGCTGTTATCCGGTACACAAAGCCGGTTATGCAATCTCAATGCCTGTGCGTCATCCAACTCGTACCCTTTCTCGCGATATCGTTCAATCTCCTGTATGTACTTCAAAAGTTGAAGGTCGTTGCGCTGTTCCGAAATTACCCGTGCTCTCAGATCTGGAAACTGTTCATTCTCTGCAACAGTCAAATGACCCAGTATAGCCGACAACTCAGCTATATTCTCCTGTGATGAGGACAATACTCTGATAGCAGATAATATCTTCTTCCGGCTCAATGCATCCGCTACGACATTGGCTTTACCCAGATGGTAAGCAATTTCCAAGTCATAATCGGCCATCAGTTCTAGCCATCGTCTTTGTCGGAGGTTCAAATCTTTCTGTGAGATGACGTGGGTTAAACTTTTATGGTCGGTGTTGAGTTTAACTTTCTCACCGTAAAGATAAGATCTCCAAATTTTCAGAGCATAAATTATCGCGGCTAGCTCCAGATCATGAGTCGGATAGTTCTCTTCGTGTCTTTTCAACTGTCTGGATGCATACACTATCACATGTCCTTCTTGCATTAACACACAGCCCAATCCTTGCCTCGATGCATCTGTGTACACGTCATGCGAAACACCTGGGCGAGGTAACGTCAAAATAGATGCAGTTGTCGAACTCTTCTTGAGTTCCATGAAACTCCTCTCACAATCCTCTGTCCATTCGAAGCGCACATTCTTTCCCGTCAGTTTCGTCATGGGCTTTGCCAGTTTAGCGAATCCCTCAACGAACCGACGGTAATAGCCTGCTAACCCCAAGAAACTTCGAATTTCGGTTGCATTGGTAGGCGTCTTCCAATCCATTACTGCCTCGATCTTTGCAGGATCAACCTGGATCCCTTGCGCAGAAACTACGTGACCAAGGAATCCAATTTCTTGCAACCAAAACCCACACTTGCTGAATTTAGCGTATAGTTGATTTTCTCTCAATCGCCATAAGATTTTCCGCAAGTGTTCTTCATGCGTCTGTTGGTCCGGTGAATATATCAAGAGATCGTCGATAAAAATTATGACGAACTCATCGAGATAATCCATGAACACTCGGTGCATTAACTGCATGAAGACAGCCGGGGCATTCGTCAACCCAAATGGCATGACCACGAATTCTAAATGACCGTACCTAGTTCGAAAGACAGTCTTCTGAATATCCTCAGCCTTTACACGGATCTGATAATACCCAGAACGCAAGTCGATCTTAGAAAACCACTTCGCTCCCTGCAACTGGTCAAGCAGTTCATCGATTCTCGGCAATGGGTACCGATTCTTGATGGTCACTTGGTTCAAGCCGCGGTAGTCGATGCAGAGTCGCATACTACCATCCTTCTTCTTCACAAATAACACCGGTGCTCCCCACGGTGATACGCTCGGTCGGATAAACCCTGTCTCCATTAGTTCGTTCAACTGTTTCTTCAGTTCTGCCATCTCGGTCGGAGCCATCCGATATGGAGTCTTAGATATTGGCTCCGTTCCTGGCACAACCTCAATGGAGAAGTCTACCTCCCGTTCTGGTGGTAGTCCAGGTAGTTCGTCAGGAAACACATCGGGAAATTCCCGAACCACAACAGTATCTTCCAGTTTTGCTTCTGCTTCTTCGGTTGCTGTGATTACAACCAGGAAGGCTTCATTCCCTTTCTCAATCATCCTGTTAGCCTTCAGAGCTGATATAATGGGGTACACCTTCCGTGATCTGTTCCCAACGAACTCGAATCCTCTGTTCTCCTTAGTGAACCAAATAGTTCACTGACGACAGTCAATCTGGGCTTGATGTTTCGATAACCAATCCATTCCCAGTATTAGGTCGTAACCCCGGATAGGTACGACGATAAGATCTGCAGTCAACATCCTCCCACAGATAGTCAAGGGCATGCAATGCAAAATCTCCTGTACTGTAAGAGTCTGTCCTGCAGGTGTACACACCATAAAAGGTGTAGTTGTATCGATCTCCATGATTGATAACTCTCCTGCCTTTTTCTCACTCAAGAAGCTATGTGTAGCTCCTGTGTCAAACAAAGTGAAGCATGCAACATCGTGTATGCAAATGATACCTGTGATAGCGGCAACATCGTCCTCCTCCAGATAGTCTTCATCAGTGGCCTCGTAGGTGGCCAATGGCTCTGCAGCAAATGGCTCCTCCACTGTGTATGGCTCCTCCTGGGCATCTTGCTCAGCTGTGAGAGCATAAACTCTCGGAGCAACACCGGATCTCTTCTGCGCTGGGCGTGGAGGCTTGTTGTTGGTTTGAGGATCTAGGTTCGCCATGCATCTAGCAGCAAAGTGCCCTGGTTGACCGCAGCGGTAGCATGACATGGTGTTTCCACAGGGTCCAGTATGGTCTCGACCAACCTTAGCACATGGCCTCCTATACTGTAGCGGTTGAGCTGGGGTCGTGGGGCGAAACGCCGGAGCCTTCCCCTT
>NW_010965019.1:1726411-1726706 GCF_000463585.1 Tarenaya hassleriana
GAACCGCGCCAACGTATCCGTTAGCGACGGAGCGGATTCCGGGAGATGAGTCTCCCGAGGATGAGGCAATACATAAACCTAAGATTCGGGTGGATTGTGGTCCCCCGAGGAGGTGGTACGGACTTACTCTGCCAGTTTCGGGCCCGAACCTGACAAGTATTTCCGCGGCGGATGGTCGGCAAGGGAGAGTTGCATGCCGACCATCCGCCGCGGAAATACTTGTCAGGTTCGGGCCCGAAACTGGCAGAGTAAGTCCGTACCACCTCCTCGGGGGACCACAATCCACCCGAATCTT
>NW_010965019.1:1727423-1774297 GCF_000463585.1 Tarenaya hassleriana
TACCTGTTATTCATTTTGGGTCCAGACTACGTGGGGTCCGGTCTGGCCCGTAATTCCGGTATAATTTATATTTTTCACTTTTTCATAATTTTAACCAGGGTCATATTAGACCCGTCTTATCATATTTTTCAATTTTCCTCATGGTGAAATTTTTCAGTTCCGTTACTCCTTTTTTTTTTTTTTTTTTCGGACGTTCTGGAGTCGTCTTCAACCTCCAGACTTCGCGTTTTCTTCTGCGGACCTAGAACAGACGGTCTGACCTCAGACCGGAGGTTCTGGTCCTCGGATTTTCACCAAAACACACAAACATGCACGATTCACTATGGGTATAACACTAAAACTCATAAAATTGCATGTACAACACGAATCAAACATCAATTTCTCACAAAATCACTCAAAACCCAAAACCCCATGTCTAACAGACTTCCGAATTAAACTCGAATTCACTCACCTCGGGTTAAGCCCGTGCTATGGGTGTTGAATGGGAAGCTTGGGGATGCTCCTCTGAGTCTGCAGAAACCAACTCGAGCGTAATTGCCTCGGATTTGAGAGAGAATTCGGAGTTTGAATGGTGAAGAACAAATGAGAGAGAAAGGGGTTAATTTAAGCTCGGATTAGGCGATTTCCGACAGAAATCCGGACCCAGGAGAGACCTAATCACGCGTTAGGGTCAAAAGGTTGAGTTTGCTGGTCGGATTAGTGCGCAGGGGTCATTTTCAGGTCGGCCCGGACGAAAACCGCGACTGTGGTCGTTGCCGACAGTCTGGTCCGTCCGTTCTATGGTTTGGAACGGACGTTCCGGACTGCGCGAGCGGTCCGTCCGTTCTGGAAAACCCAGAACAGACGTTTTTTTTTTTTTTTTTAAAAATCTGGGTTGTTACAAGATCGATGAGATCGTATGCTAGAAACTCGTAGATAACCCAACAAGACGCGCATAATCGCATGCGATGCGATGGCTAATGACACGCGAGTGACGGGCGTGGAGGCGCTCCTAGTCATGTCGACTTGACTAGGGTATACGGTTAAGCCCTATGGTGGACTCCATACGGGTGTGATTGTGATTGCTATTTACGTGTTTGTTGTGTTTTTCTTATTGCATGTATTTTTTGGAAATGTCGACTGTACCGTTCTCAATGGAAACGAGATTTTCGGGTTCAACCCGGGCTACTCACTAAACGGTTGTGCTTAGCCCTCGTGGTTTTGTATTTTTTCAGATCACGAGGATTACGCCTAGTGCATCGGACGATGATGACCTGAGAGAGGCAGCATCATGTACAGGATTTGTATTTTTTGGACTATGGGACTTGTATTCCCGCATTGTTTACGGTTATATTATGATATTCAGACATGTGTTGTTTTGCGATATTGATCGCTTGTATTTTCCGCTGCTTACTCTGGTTTGATTAAAAATGTTTTTTTTTGAATTTCGTATTTTCGCTTCCGCGATTTATATTTTATTGTTATATCGTCCATGTGGTACAACTCGTATACTGTACACGGGTTACGGGTATCACAACTATCTCGTATATTATCGAGGTAACTAGTTGAACTTTGTCTGAAGTCGAGAGGAACCTGTTTAGCCAGCTCCCTAACTTTGTTTTAATCTTTTCCAACAATGGAGCGAAATCAAATTTAGATAAATGTATCGGGCTTAGGGGTATCCCGAGGTAGCGCACGGAAGAGAACCCACACCAATACCGACAGCATCAGATAAAGCCTCCTTGTCACTAACGTTGATCCCTGCGAGAAATAAATCAAATTTCTCTGGGTTAATCTACAACCTTGAGATCTCCCCAAAAGTTTGTAGCGTTCTTCTAATCTCCAACAGTGACTGAGTGTTTCCCTGAGAAAATATAATAATGTCATCTGCGAAGGAAAGATGAGTGATCAACGAGTTAGTACACTTATGATACGGTTTTAGCCTGCCTTCCAACGCAGATCTGTTGAGCATGCAAGTCAAGATTTCCATCGCCATTATGAACAACTATGGGAAAGAGGATCTCTCTATCTTAAACCTTTCCTCCCTTAAAGTACCCGCATAGTTCATTGTTCACTGCCACTGAAAACTTCGACGTGGTTATACAAGACGCAATCCAGTTTACAAACTTTTGAGGGAGATTAATTGCTTTTAGTAGCTAAATGATTATTCCCCAATCAAGCGAATCAAATGCCTTACGCATAATCGTGGTCATAGCACTTTTCCGAGTTGAACTCCTATTATACTTATGGATGTCTTCGAAGCCAGCAGTGCGTTTTCAATCATTAGTCTCCTCAACAAGAAGGCATTTTGGTTCGACGATACCATCTCAAGGGAAACATATATCAGTCTATGGGCTAGAATCTTGGAGATGACTTTGTATATGGTATTGCAACAACTTATTGGTCTAAATTCCACAAATCTAGTTGCCCCTGGCTTCTTTGGAATCAACGTTATTGTTGTCGCATTCATCTGGCCTAGTTATTTCCCGGTAAGAAAGAAGTCTTAGACTGCTCTAATAACATCACCACCCACAATATCCCAAGTTTCTGTGTAGAACTCCTTCGGATATCTATTGGGTCCTGAAACTTTGTTGTCCGGATTGGAGAAGATAATCCTTTCGATATCCTCATGTGATGGAATAGCATCCAACCTCTGTGACTAATTCTCGGACCACCTATTAGGAATCAGGTCTTGCAGCCAAGCAATGGACGACGTGCTTACCCCGGTGTCTCTTACCCCCAATAAGTCGGAATAAAAACCAACTGCATACTCTTGGATTTGCTCCTGCGTGTTCAGCTTGTTCTCACTATTATCCTCCAGGTAATGTACATGAGTCCTTGCTACACAAGTTGTCGCACACCTATAGAAATAGGCTGTATTCTTGTCTCCCAATCTTAGCCAAGTTATCTGAGATTTCTGCTTATAGAACCTCTCCTTTGCTCATGCCAGAATCATATATTGTCATCGCTACTCTTTTCCTTTTCCATAAGATTCAGTGTTGGATCATTTAAGATGCGCCTTGGGCTTTGCTAAATCTTTCATTGGCTTTCTGAACCCTTAATGATAGATTTGATAACCTCCTCTGATTCAGACTTCGCAAAGGTCTCTTCAGCAGCTTCAGAGAGCAACATAATTGGAATTGAGGTGATCCCTCAATCCCTGTTGCTAGCCAATGTCGCTGAACAATCCGAATAAACTTAGGGAGCAAGGTTAGATGATGAAAGAACTTGAAGGGTTTTATTACCTGACACTGATTGTCTGGAAAGTTGATGATATATGGTGAATGGTCCGAGTGTTAAGGGGCAGCAAACTCTGTATAGGAGGATGGATATCTCTCCCTCCATATTGCATTCATCATACCCCTGTCCAACTTGACAGATAGAGGGCATGCCAAGTGGTTATTACACCAAGTAAACATGGAGTCTCGATGGGGCATGTCTACGAGCTCACTCTCCTCAATGCATTCTCACATGTCTTGCACCCCTGCTGTTGATTCGGAGTTTCTAGAAAATCTGGCCACTCGATCGGTGTCAGGGTCAGATTAAAATCTCCTAGCACGATCCAAGGGGATTGTTGTATCGGTTGATAGCAACCTAACTGCTTTAACCCATGCCATAGAATCCTTCGTTCTACCACCGCAGTGGAAGCATAGACAAATGTTGCCATAAACTTGAGTTTCCTACGGGTGTCCTCGATGCCACATGTTACAGCCTGCTTAGTATACTTGTAGACAATAACATTCCGCGTCGTGTCCCAAACCAACCAAATACGGTTGTGTGTCGATCCACAAAGTGACAAGCATGTTTCCATCTCATCGTATTGCATTGATAATCCTCTCCACATTCTTTTGTTGAATATGAGTTTCCGAAAGAGCTCTTATTTGGAGCTTGTTTTTAAGTATCCACTTGCGCATCAAAAAAACTCCTACTTAGGGCGTTTAAGCCCCTTATATTCCAGGCAAAAATCATGGAAAATACCTTGGTATATCAGTTTCCTCTCGTGGCCCTATGACCACGAGTCTTGGAGGTAACCATAGTGAATCCTTGGCTATCTGGTTTGGTCTCATTTGGTGGCTTGTTTGGGGGTAGTTCGGTTAGTAATTTTTGTTTGTGACTTATTTTTGGTGGCTCTGGGTGAGGTAGGGACTTGAATCTGCTTGCTATTGCTATCAGAGGATGTATCCTTATCAAGAGTTAGAGAGCTCTGTTCCACATCAGTTTGTGTCAATTCCTGAATCAACACAATTCCCGAACTTTTTGAACCATGTACCTCAGCTCCCTCCTTCCCCTGTACCAGCTCCTTGGGGTTAGACAGTTGCTGTGAAGCAATAGAGCTCTTTTGGAGATCTCGATTCGGGTGATTAGGTTGTGCCGACGGTGGAGATTGGGGGCAATGGTGATGACTATGTCCCAATTCCAAACATCGAGTGCATCTTAGGGGTAACCAGTCATAGGAGACATCTACGATGCGTTCCTGCCCCTCCGGCAGAGTCACCATAACATGCTTCATAGGATCCCTTCTGAGGTTGACTTCGATAAAGATCCTTGCAACCGTGACGTTTTCCTTAGCAGAAGTGCTTCTGTCCGGATACCTAGGAACGCCAATACTCGTTGCTATCCGATTAAGACAATCAATAATAAAAAGTTGGTGTGGTAGATTCGTGAATGAGAGCCATGTATGTATAGAAGTTAACACTGGATTGGCATCAACTTGGTAAGGGCTCCACACCGACACAAACATTGGGTAGGTTCCCACATGCCATATGTATCTGCTCAAAGCCAAGTCCTTCGATCGACGGTTGAGGAGCTTGAAAAGGAAAGTACCGTTTCTGACATCTTGTACATTCACTCTTGATCCACCACGAGACCACATGGCATTAGAGACACCAATGATTCTTCCCATTGAGGGGGGCAACCCATAAAACTGTCCCACTATGAAATCTATTTATTCCTCAAACGATGATTCCAGAGATTCAACATGAATTTCGATTAGAGACATACCGCTTATGTGGATTTTCAGTGTACCCACCTGCTGACAGGTTCGAATGCTGCCCTAAACCTTCTGACTCCAACTCTCCTGGAAAGGCTGATCCTTGTTCTTAGTTACCGGCACCGGAGATTTTGCTACCTCAGCGGAGGAAGCTGATGGCTTAGGAGAGGAGACAACACCCTCACGAGTTGAAGAGGGGAGCTTAAAGATTGGGGAGGTTGAAGAAGAAGATGGGCTCGAAAAAGGGGGAAAGAAGGACACCGGAATTTCATTGGCAGGAGAATCCGTCGAGAAAGAAATGGAGGTTTTTTTGGTGGATGAAAGATAAGACCCCAAAATAAATAAATAAAATCGTAATGATAAGATCTGTATAATATATCTATATAGATACATAGTAGCGGACTTAAAAAATATTTTTAATTGGGGGCAAGTTTAATTTTAGTACAGGGTAAACAAAATTTTACAATGGGGCATGTAAATTTTTTATTTAAAATCATTTAAATTTTATAAAAAAAACTTTTTTAAATTAAACAATGCCCCCATTCATTTTAAATTAGATCCGTCCATGTGTGTGTATATATATGCATAATATATATTAAACTAAAGGTATAAAGAGCTATCCACGCTCATTTCTAAGAAAGTTATTAGCGTGAAATTTGTTTTTTTTTTTATATATTATTATATTTTTTTTTTGCCGCATCTCATGTTAGATTGCTACCTGAACTAATAATAAAAAAACATTCCATAATTTATTTCTTTATTTTTGCTCCATTTAGAAGAAAATATAATCGGTGTAAAGATACGAGTAAAAAAGCTGAATATAGATTTTGTATTTTTTTTTCCAGATATTTTGTCGATTGGGATTTGGTTTTTGAGGGAAAAAATTGTTAAATCATGTTATATCTATATAATAATTCGAACTATATCAAACGTTTTATTGATTTTCCGCGGCAAATTATTTCACCAAAGTGTTGTTTGATTTCTTCTTCTAAAATAAATTTCTATGATCGTAGAAACGAAGGGTTATAATGGTCAAAAGCCTATTTGTGATCATGGCGACTATTCTTTTGTCGATTCGTTATGAGTAGTTGAATGTCTGTTTACGACAAATCAGATTATATCACAAATGGACCAACCCAATTTTTAACATTAATTAATTAAATCAATTACATCAGCTTTTGCTTATTTATTGTATATTCATATAGATAATATGCTCTTGTGAGTTTTTTTAATTAGCAACGGAAAAATATCCATATCCAATATTCCATATTCCATATTTCATAAAAGAGGCATAGACATAAAGATGTTTTATAATAATAATAATAATAATAATAATAATAATAATAATAATAATAATAATAATAATAATAATAATAATAATAATAGCATGATACGAAGCAGGAGGAATAACACTATAATTCTTGGGAATATTATTAATGATTAATTAAGATGTTGATTCTTTGCGATGCATGATTAATTAATTCTTCCGGTGTTTTAGCCACGTAAATATCTTCTTTTTAAGTTATGAGTTACGACTATTTTTGAAGAATATATTGCACTTAAATTGATTATATAAGATTCTTATAAAATGCTTGAAGATTTGATTCCGAATAATAATAATAATAATAATAATAAATCCTTTGCAGTCGCCCGTATGTCAGGAATATAAAAGCCTTTCCACATATACGGTGGATTTGCTTGCAGTTCTATGTTAAAATATTAAAAGTAAATTTGTGAAGTGTCGTTAACTATTGAATTCATATAACTTTACACGTAGAATTCTATCATTTTTAAAGATTTTTTATTCGTATACTCCTACAATCTTCGTAGGCGATATTAAAGCTTACAAATTTACAATTACGATCACAAAAAACCGAACTACTAGGCCTTTCTAAAAACATTGCCAAAAAAATAGGAATCATAATTAAATAAAAAAGATATAGAAAAGGCTCTAATTACGATAAAATTGTGCTTTGAAATTCTTTTTTATTCCTTTTTACACATAAATAGCACGCAATCATTGTGTTATATAAATATAAATATTCTTTATTTTTATTTATTTATACCATTGTCAGACTTCAAATTCTCTACTCTTTAACTTTTTTTATATATATGTATATGTATGTATATGCAAGTCGGCAACTCCTATATATGGGTTCTTTATTTTCCTAAACAATAAGTTTGGTAGGAACAAAAAACAAAAATATTGATGGCATAACGCTGAATAAATTTTCCTTACCAAAAAAGTGGGGAAGATCATGATAACCACAGGAAACAATTTAGTTCTCAATTTGATTTTTTGCCTTCGAGTTGTCATCCACCCATTATCCATATCACTCTTTTTTTTTCATGAAAATAAAAGGTGATTTATAAAAGAAAACTATATGATTCGGTGGTTTAACTGGTTAGAGAAGAAATAGAGTAACGTTCTTTTCTAATCCGGATTCGAGTCTTTATTTGTGAAGAGACATTCACATGGATTTTTCTGATCCTCTCAGAAATATAGTCGGAGTTAAAAACTCAGTGGACTTCCGAATTATAAAAAAACTATATGTTCGGAAACAACAAATTAATAGATATTATATCCATTCTTCTAAATTCAGAAATTCAAGATTTAGAGGGTTTATACTATTTTCGTTTATAAACTATTGCAATTTATATTGCAATTTAGCAATTATTTTGAAATTAATTCTCCATAGGAGAGGACGACCCGAGACGATTGGGCGTTTCTCTGCTTGGCATTTCTCTACTTATTATTAGGGTGTTAAAATAAATCTGACTCGTGAGTTGGTTCGTAACTCGTTTAAAAATAAATGAGTTGAGACGAAATTTTTTAGGTTTATTTAAAAACGAACCTAGTGAACCAACTCGGCGAATTCATGACCGTAACAAGCCAGTTCGATGAGTTGGCTAACTGGCTTGCGAGTTAGATATTTTTTACGGTATATTATTAATTTATTAACAATTTCATATTACGTTTATTTTATATATGTCAGAATATTTATTTTATATTTATTAACAAATTAATATTAATATGTTGTAAAAACAATAATAACTAAGAATGCTAAAAGGAGATATGAAAAAGAGAAAAGAGATATATGAAGAAGGGAGAGTGTTTGATTTATATTATTCTTTCTTTCTTGTTTTAGTGTGTTTACAAATGTGATTACAAATGTCTATTTATAGGCTTTAGAAAAAGAAACAACACCATTTGAATTAATAAGAAAAAGAGTTACATGAGTAAATTAAATATAGACATTCATCACACTTTTACGTTTATTTTTTAACATTCCCCCTTGGATGTCTATTGATAAAAAGATATGTTTTGATACCGCCTCATTAAAAATCTTACCAAAAAAACCCAGTGGGATAAAACTTGGTGAAGGAAAAAAGAGTACAGTATATATCTTTTTCTCTCCCTAAGAAAACATCATTTTATACCTCTCAAGCGCCGCATCCCAATCATGTGTATCATCTTTTCAAATGTCGATCTAGGTAGAGACTTAGTGAATAAATCTGTTGGATTTTTACTTGAATTAATTTGATAAATACTTATTTTACCCTTTTCTTGAAGATCATGAGTGAAGAAGACCTTTGGCGAGATATGTTTCGTTTTGTCTCCTTTGATATAGTCATTCTTTAACTGCGCTATACATGCGGTATTATCTTCAAATAAGATTGTAGAAATATATTTATCGGTTGAAAGTCCACATGATACACGAATATGGTGAGATAACGATCTCAACCAAATACATTCTCAACTAGTCTTGTAAATCGCTAATATTTCTGCGTGATTAGTTGAAGTTGGCACTAAAGTTTGCTTTGTAGAACGCCATGAAATTGCAGTTGCACCATAAGTGAATACATATCCTGATTGAGATCGGGCTTTATGCGGATCTGATAAATATCCTGCATCTGCATAACCAATTAAATCTGATTTGGTCATGTTGGAATAATATAAACCCATATCCATGGTCCCTCGAAGATATCGAAATACATGTTTCATGTCATTCCAATATCTTCGAGTTGGTGAAGAACTATATCTTTCTAATAAACTTGCGACAAAAGATATATCAGAACGTATATTATTAACAAGATACATTAATCCTCCAACATCACTAAGATATGACACTTCAGGACCAAGTAGTTCTTCATTTTCATCACGAGGTCTAAACACATTTTTATTAATATCTAATGACTTCACTACCATGTGAGTGCTTAATGGATGAGCTTTATCTATATAAAATCTTTTAAGTATTTTTTCCACATAAGTGGATTGATGTAAGAATATTCTATCTTTTAAATATTCAATTTGAAGACCTAAACAATATTTTGTTTTTTCAAAGTCTTTCATTTCAAACTCTCTTTTTAAACATTGCACAACTTGTGATAATTCTTAAGGAGAACCGATG
This sequence comes from Tarenaya hassleriana, assembly GCF_000463585.1. Classification (NCBI taxonomy): domain Eukaryota; kingdom Viridiplantae; phylum Streptophyta; class Magnoliopsida; order Brassicales; family Cleomaceae; genus Tarenaya; species Tarenaya hassleriana. The sequence continues at coordinate 1,736,805 of NW_010965019.1, forward strand.
ATATTTAAATCGTCAACATAAACAGAAATTATGACGAATTTAGATCTTATGGTTTTTATGAACACGCATGGACATATAAGATCATTATTATAACCTTTTTTTATTAAAAATTCACTCAAACGGTTATACTACATTCGTCCTGATTGTTTCAATCCATACAATGCTTTGTTTAACTTTACGGAGTAAATTTCCCGGAAAATATCAGTATGTGCTTCATACACTTTAAATCCTTCAGGGATTTTCATATAAATATTATGATTTAATGATCCATACAAATAGGCTGTGACTACATCCATGAGGCGCATTTCAAGTCTTTCATGTAGTGCCAGACATATTAAATATCGAAATGTTATTGCATCCACCACAGGAGAATATGTCTCTTCATAATCAATATCGGACATTTGGGTAAAACCTTGTGCAACAAGTCGTACTTTATATATGATAATTTAATTTTGTTCATTTCTTTTCCTTATAAATAAACACTTATAACCTAGTGGTTTAATGCCTTTCGGTGTTTGGACTACAGATCCAAAGACATCTCGTTTTTTAAACGACTCTGATTCAGACTTGATTGTCTCTTTCCATTTTGGCCAATCATTTCTATTTCTACACTCTTCTATAGAGGTAGGTTCATGATCCTCATTTTTGTTTATGATATCGCGCGCTATATTATATACAAAAATATTGTCGACAATTATATTGTTTCGGTCCCATCGTTTTTCCGTAGTGACGTAGTTAATCGAGATCTCTTCATTATCATTAACTGTAGGTACCTGATTCTCTTCATTATTAACTACGTCAACGGTCTCTTCTGGAGAAATATCCTCGTTATTATCATAATTGTTTGCTCCTTTTCTTTTTCGAGGATTTTTATCTTTGGAACCAATTGGTCTACCACGTTTCAGGCGTGCCTTAGACTCACTAGCAATCGTAGGTTGCTCTTCATATACATCAATTCTAATAGGAGCATTTACAGCTGGAATATGAGATTTTGTTACTCTTTTGTGGTCAGTAAATGCATCTGGCAGTTGATTTGCAATACTTTGCAAATGAATTATCCTTTAAACTTCTAGTTCACAATCTTTTGTTCGAGGATCTAAACCTTTTAATGATAATTCATTCCATGATATCTCATTTTCCAATTGTTTATTATTCCCTCTTAATGTTGGGAATAATGATTCATCAAAATGGCAATCCGCAAATCTTGCAGTAAATTAATCTCCAGTCGTTGGTTCAATATATTTGATTATAGATGGATATTCATATCCAACATAAATTCTCATCCTTCGTTGGGGTAGACTAATTGGAATATATACTGTACATCCAAATATTCGTAAATGGGAAATATTTGGTTCCTGACCATGAACCAATTGTAATGGAAAAATATCATTGTAATTTGTTGGTCTGATACGTATAAGTTGTGATGCATGTAGAACAACATGTCCCCAGGTCCCTATAGGGAGATTAGATTTTATAAGCATAGGTCTCGCAATCCATTGGATTCGTTTTATAAATGATTCAGTTAGACCACTTTAAATGTGAACATAAGCTACAGGATGTTCCACTTTTATTCCAACCGACATACAATAAGTTATAAATGATTGGGACGTAAATTCACCAGCATTATCGAGTCGAATTATTTTTATTGGATAATCAGGAAAATGTGCTCGTAATCGTATTATTTTGCAAGTAATCTTGCAAAAGCCAAATCACGAGATGATAATAAACACACATGTGGCCATCGAGTTGATGCATCAATCAGAACCATAAAATATCGAAATGGTCCACATGGTGGATGAATTGGGCCACATATATCACCATGAATTCATTCTAAAAATGTCAACGATTCATTTCTTATCTTAGATGGTGATGACCTTATTATCAACTTTCCTTTAGAACATACAACACAAGAGAATTCGTGGGATTGAAAAATCTTCTAGTTTTCAAATGCATGACTACATGAATTCTTAATAATTTTTCGTATCATCGTTGAACCAGGATGGCCTAAATTGTCATGCCAAATCTTAAATGTATCTGTAAACTTCTGGTTTACATTGTCAGTAAATTTTGAATTTACTGTATTATATGATTCACTCATTCTCATAGTTATATAATATAACCCAGATGAGAAAGCGGGTAGTTTTTCTAACATATATCTTTTACCCATCATAGTTGAGGTAATACAAAGATATTCAATATTTCTTTCATTCATAGTCTCAATATGATATCCGCTTGAACGAATATCCTTAAAACTTAACAAATTTCTTTGAGACTTAGGCGAAAATAATGCATTTTCGATCATGAGTTTTGTGTCATTTGGCATAATAAAACTTGCTCTTCCAGAGTCCTCAATTATTTGTGTACATCCTAATATAGTATTGACATGTGCTCGATCATTTCTCAAATTCAAGAAATTAATATTTCTTATTTTTAAGAATAGTATGCGTTGTCGCACTGTCTTAAGACATATATCCTCAACTTGGAGCTCAAAATGATATTTATCCATAATCTAGAGGAAAAAAATTAAATAAAATAAAAATAATATAATGCATAAGTATATTTAAAAAACGTTAATAATAAAATAAAACATAGTTCACAACAATAATAAAAACTTAAAATAAATTTTATATTTCATAAATATATTGATCAATTCTGATTATTTTCATCTTTAGGATTGATAAGGAAATCAATTGCATCCAAATGTATCAGATCATCTGGTGAAATCACTAGAACCGTCAGCAATGAAATTTGTTTCAATGTTTTTCTCTTTGGTCTTCAAGGATTCTTGATAAAGATTAACAAATTGCTTGGGAGTGTGACAAGTCTGCGACCAATAACCTTTCATCCCGCATCGGTGGCACATACTTTTCTTTACCCTTTTATTCATTCCACCATCATAGCTTTATTGGGTTTTATCCTTCTTATTAAGTTACTTCGGCCACCAGAAAAATAACTTCTTGCTCTCCTTCGTCCACGTCCACGTCCATAGCTTCGACCGCGACTACGACCACGACCACGATTATTATTGAATGCTATCACATTCGTTTCAGGGAATGGAGCAGAACCAGTAGGACGAGACTCATGATTTTTCATTAATAATTCATTGTTTTGCTCAGCAACAAGGAGACAAGAGATCAATTCTCCATATTTTGTAAAATATTTTTCACGATATTGTTGTTGTAAGAGCACATTCGATGCATGAAATGTGGATAATATTTTCTCCATCATATATGAATCAGTCATAGTTTCACCTCACAATTTTTTTTGTGAACTGATTCGAAACATAGCCGAATTACACTCACTAACAGATTAAAATCCTGAAAGCGAAGATGCATCCAATCGTAACGTGCTTTCGGGAGAATCACAGTTTTTTGATGATCATATCTTTCTTTTAGTGATTTCCAAATATCTGCAGGATCTTTATGAGTAAGGTACTCAATTTTCAATCCATCATGAAGATGATGACGAAGAAATATCATTGCTTTCGCTTTATCTTGGTTGGATGATTTATTCGATGCAACAATTGTCTCTTTGAGACCTTTAGATTCGAAATGGATCTCTACATCGAACACCCATGATAAGTAATTCTTGCCGGTAATATCAAGGACTTCAAAGTCGAGATTGGTCAGATTCGACATGATAAAAATATAAAAATAATCGGAATGAAAAATATAAGTTATTAGATAAATTTAGAATTTTTTTAATACACAAGATCCATATATATGGCGATTGTAGAGTATACTTAGTTATAATAATTTTATAATGGGTAAAACCCCTAAAAAACCTCCGACTTGCAAAAATATATACAAATAAACCTTCAACTTGAAAAACTGTCATTTAATCCCTGAACTTGTAACTTATCACTGAATAAAATCTCGAACTTGCAAATTATTGCTCTAATAAACCTTTGACCGATTTGACCACAATTCCAGGCGATCGGAAATCTAGTATTAACGGATTGCTGATGTCACCTTATACACGTTATCAATTTTAATTTAAAAAATGACATCAGCAATCCGTCAATACGTGGATTTCTGATCGTTTGAAATTGTGGTCAAACCGGTCAAAGGTTTATTAGAACAATAATTTGCAAGTTCGAGGTTTTATTCAGTGACAAGTTACAAGTTCGGGGATTGAATGACAGTTTTTCAAGTTGAAGGTTTATTTGTATATATTTTTGCAAGTTGGAGGTTTTTTAGGGGGTTTACCCTTTTATAATATAGTATAAGAAAAATATATAAATAAAATAATAATAAAAATACCTTGAAAAGTAATCGTGCTGATAACGTGTTGTAAAAATAGTAATAACTTGAAAAGTAATCGTGCTGATAACGTGTTGTAAAAATAGTAATAACTAAGAATGCTAAATGGAGATATGAAGAAGAGAAAAGAGATATATAAAGAAAGAGAGTATTCGATTTATATTATTTTTTCTTTCTTTTTTGGTGTGTTTACAAATATGATTACAAATATCTATTTACAGACTCCATTTGAATTAATAAAAAAAAGAGTTATATGAATAAATTAAATATAGATATTTATCACACTTTTATATTTATTTCTTAACATAATATATATATTTTTGTTGTTATTATTTTGTTAATTTATTTCTGATTAGATTGTTTCTTCTATATTTTAAAATTCAAACCAACAATTTTCTTATATAGTTTGTGATATTTAAGTTTCATGTATCTCTTTTTTATATGTTTATTTTTGTTTACCGTTAAATTAGAAATAAATATGAATAAAAAATTAGAAATAACTCACGAGGTGGTTCGTTCAACTCGAAAAACGGACGAATCGATTTGAGACGAGGTTTTTTACTTTTAAAAATGAGTTTGGCGAACGGAATCTAAAACGATCCGAACCTAGTGAATGGAGCCCAAAACGAAGTGAGACACCTCCGCCTCAGCAAGCGTTGCCCATTTTGCTCGCAGTGTGGGTTCTCGGGCAGCCTCTTTTGCGCTTCATGCAGTACCCGACTCTGCCGCCAGCTAGAGAAGAATGGCTATCTATTCTTTCTAATAAAATTTGCAGTTAAAAATATATATATATATATATATATATATATATATATATATATTAACAATTTGTGGAGCCACCGATTCTAAGTTCTATTGAGAGAATCGAATATAGTATACAAACAAACAGTTTTTGAAATGTTATCTTATTGATTGGAGAGCGATGGGTTTATAGAATTAGGTTCGGTCCCTTTTTTTTGTAGATAGCCATTTTAGGAAAGATGTTAATCAAATAAATGTTTTTGGTCCATTAAAAGGGGAAAAAAATTAAAGGTGTGGCAAAAAAATGTTTCATCGTCATCATCATCATATATATGTATAATGAGATTCATGAACATAAATGGAAGCCATTAATGTCTGAATGTTATATTGGAATTTGATGCACATGGCTTGTTCTCATACAAATGGACGCTTCGTCTCACTTTAGGCCCGTATCCCATTCCTTCTCCATCCTTTTCATTTGCCCAAACATCCTCACAATTATAAACTACACACACACACATATATATATATATATATATATGTATACACATGTATATATTAAAAATAGATTAGGCCTAATATATGTGGGGAAAATAAAGTCGCTCAATAAAATATTTTTGCTTATTATTAGGTTTTATAAGAAAATATTTTTGTTTACCTAATAATTATTTCTGACTGTATGTGTACCCAAAAAATAAGTAATGGAGTTGTTTACAGTTGACATATGCCCATTCTCAATTTTGACATATGTAGATAATGAATATCCGTTGCGCTTCTATTATTTTTTTTTCATAAGAAAATAAATTAAATCTTATGCAAGACATTGTCTTATTTGGAAAGTACATTATTCATTCATTTGCGAAAATAATAAATGTTTTATGTTGATTTTGATTCATACATACATACATACATACATACATACATACATACATACATACATACATACATACATACATACATACATACATACATACATACATACATACATACATACATACATACATACATACATACATACATACATACATACATACATACATAAGATTTGAAATATTTCCTTTTATAATAGTAAAACAGTGATTATAGATATGGGCCTAAAACCTTGATCCAAACGTTCGGCCCGCTGGATTGTACGGATTCCGTATTTGGACCCCTCGTGAACAAATGATATCGTCACTTTCTGTGTACTGATCATTTCACATATTCGATTTTATTGTACATACACACCGAATTATAAATTATGCTTTTTTTTTCCATTACTTTGAAATTTTATATCCACATCATCACCAATGATCACCCTGTTCCACGTAACACCATACAGATGAAAATGAACGCATCTCCACCGTCGATCCACATCCTCGCAAGTCGCATCAAATCCGGAATCACCCGTTCAGTAAAGATCGAGAACGTCAAAGATCGGACGGTTGCAGAGAGGACACGTGCCACGATCCACCCAGATCTCTCTGGAGCAAACTCTACAGTACGTGTGCCCGCAGGGAATCATCGCCGCCCCCTTCTCCCTTCCCATGCACACGCAGCACACAGGATCACACCCCAACCACGTCGAATCACAGCCGTCCGATTCCGCCATCAGCCTCATCAACGGCACCTTCTTCGCCGTCGTTTCCGCCGTTACGCTCTGTCGTTCCGCCGCAAGTGCCTCAGCAAGGTTCGTCACTCCGGGTAGCAAACAGCCCGAATCCGTACCAAGACCCGGATCCGGACTTGGGTCTAACGAGTCAACGACCCGGTTCCGACCCGAGTGTGTCGCCATCCTCTCCTCGTCATCGCTGTCATTTTCCACGGCGACCGTCGTTGGTCGGAGATTCCAAGCGGACCCGCCACAACAGCCTACGCTTTTCAATCTCAGCCGTCGCTTCAGGGTTCTCCACTTGCTCCTCGCTCGATCTCCGCCGTCGGATCGGTCCTCGAGCAGACCCAGAATCACAGTCCTCCCACTTCCGGTTCTGTCCGACTCGGACGTTTCCCTGAGCAGTTCACCGAGTTGACTCATCTCGACCCGAAAAAAGGTTGCTCCTTTGGATTTTGTTCTCTTGAGATTTTTGAAATTGATGAAGCACACGAGAAAATGGAAGGGGGAAATAAATGCAGGGATTGGTTTTGGGTTCTTCTTAGTGTTGACGTTGATTTCTATTTGGAAACTAGTTTTAAAAATAATTACAAGTTCTTTATTTTATTTTTTTAATTGGTTTATTATTTACAAGCTGGAGAAAATGACAAAAATGGGGGAAGAAAAAGCGTACCAAAGTGGGTTACCACTCATCAGCGGCGTATCCACTTCACATTTGCTGACATTTATTTTATACCAAGTAACGCACACATATTTGCGTTTTAAATGTTATATATCCCTTTTCCAAATATAATTTTAATCTAATGATTAAAAAACATTCTACAAACTACAAGGTATACAGTTCAAATTCTCATAATATAACAAAATCTTCAAAGATTTAATCATTGGATTATATAAAAAAAATCATGGTAAACATTATGTTGATGAATCACGTTTAAAGCAGTACAATATGTATTATGCCGCTGATGGAAAACAATAAGAATAATTGACGACTTTTCCGTGGTGGAAGCATCAAATGTTGCTTCTCGAACCAAAAGTCTTCACTATATTTATAATTAATTATTCAACTAAGTAGTTTAGGTTTAACATCAAATATTGATACCTTATAATATCTTACTCCTAATACGCGAGAAATAATAATAGTTTTTTTCCTCAAAAAATGGATATAAATAAATATTTAAGTGTGCGCTCAAAATATTGAAGCCCAAAATCTAATGTCCGAAACCCAAATAGACCCAGGCTTTGGGCCCTTTTCAGCCGTTACCATGAGAGCGAACCACCACCCCCACCACATGCTAGTAAAACGATACCTTATCATGTCGTTTCATTGCCAATTCCCGAAAATGCCCTTTTTGTTTTAGGATGACCACTATATATACATACACCTTTTGTTTCACCAACCACTTAGGCTTCCTAGTGAGCTCTGACGCTGACAAAAAGAGGGAAGTTAGGTTTGAACGAGTGAAGAAATCGAGGGATGGCTCCTGCTATTGCACTCATACCCGATATCGCCGCCGGAGCTCCGGCGAACGCTCCGGCGACTGGCCGCGCTTCGGTGTACAGCGAGGTTCAGTCATGCCGTATCAACCACGCGCTTCCTCTCCCTTCTGTGCTTAGATGTCCTTTCAATATCGTCGACGGACCACCTAGCTCTGCTGCCGGAAATCCAGGTTAGCGTTATCTCTATACTGCTCTGCTCGATCTACGGTTTTCTTTTGATTTGTTGGTGTACGAAATGCTTGATCTGGTAGAACTCTGGATCCTGTTTGTTTGCTGAGAAAATCTGAGAAAAAAGATGTGTGGAAACCAAATCTAGGTGCATTTGATAAGTTTGAATTGTCCTTTGGGTTAGTAAATTGACGAATTTATAAGTTGGCACTGCTTATGCGAATTCAATGAATTCCCAGACAGATCTGTGTTCTGTGGAGTGTGGACTTAGAGAGTTTTTGCTGATTTGCTTGCTTGTTATGCTCGCAGATGAGATAGCGAAGTTGTTCCCTTGCCTATTTGGCCAACCATCGGTATCTCTGGTCGCGGATCAGAATGCAGCCTCCATGGATCAGAAACTGAAGGTCGGTGTTGTTCTGTCTGGAGGTCAGGCACCTGGTGGGCACAATGTCATTTCGGGACTATTCGGTAATGATCTAAAACACACGCTTGTATGCTAAATTCCCTCTCTGCAGCATTCTTCGTGAAACTGATTTGTATTTGATTTGTTTCTGGACTGTAGATTATTTGCAGAACCGTGCCAATGGCAGCACATTTTACGGGTTTAGGGGTGGTCCAGCTGGTATTATGAAATGCAAATATGTCGAGTTAACTTCGGATTACATTTATCCTTACAGAAACCAGGTATTACTACTATAAAGTTTTGATCCTTGTGACAAACTTGTCATGGACAGGGATTTTAGATGCATTTGTCCTTTTCATCTTAATTCGAACTTCAATTCGGAAAACCAACCACTATGGATTTAACAATCTTCGTCGAGCAGAGGCGAGAATTATAAGCTCTCTTTTTGGTCTTGACACTTGGCAGGGTGGTTTTGACATGATATGCAGTGGAAGAGACAAGATTGAAACTCCTGAGCAGGTAAAACATTTTACTAGGGGTGTCAAAACGAGCTCAGCTCGCGAGCTGGCTCGTGGCTCGCCAGAAAACGAGCGATCTGAGCCGTAATTTTTTCAGCTCGTTAAAAAACGAGCCTAACGAGCCAGAGCTCATTGAACACGTGTTCATTGAGCCTGACTCGGCGAGCTGGCGAGCTGCTCAACAAGCTGGTATTTTTTAAAAAATTAATTTAAATTTATATAAAGAAACTCTAATATAATTTTATATTAATTTTTTTCATATTATTTATATGATATTATAAATATACTAATTATTATGATTGTGATAATTGAAAATATTAAATGATATTGGTGTTTTATTAAAATTTTATGTATTTATTTAAATTTATAATTATATTTAAAATAAATATAAATAAAAAATATTATATATCCTTAGCTCAACGAGCCGGCTCGTTCAGATCGGAAAACTGGCGAGCGATCTGAGCCGAGGTTTTTCTGGCTTGTTAGAAAACGAGCCTAACGAGCTGAGCCCAAAACGATCTGAGCCAAATGAGCCGAGCCCAAAATGATCCGAGCTGGCTCGTTTGACACCCCTACATTTTACTAGCTTCTCAATATTTATGTTCCTACTTCCTTAATTGTTTAATTTTGAAGTTGTTTACAGAAATTGTGTTTCACTTGCAGTTCAAGCAAGCTGAAGAAACTGCAAAGAAGCTAGATTTGGATGGATTAGTTGTCATTGGAGGAGATGATTCCAACACCAATGCTTGCCTCCTAGCTGAGAACTTCAGGTAAATCTGGCAGCCATTGGTTTTGAGCTGTTAATTCATTTTAGTGGTAAATTTCATCCATTTACCCCATTATATTACTTTTGATCAGGAGTAAGAACATGAAAACCCGAGTCATTGGCTGCCCCAAGACCATTGATGGCGATTTGAAATGCAAAGAGGTTCCTACAAGTTTTGGATTTGATACAGCTTGCAAGGTAAATCAGTGCATTGCATTCAGGATATGAAGTTTCTCAAATGCCTCCAAAGATATTTATTTTCACGTGGCCTTGTTTGATTAACTATTTGTTTTCACACCCTGAGAAAATATTGTGCTCATCTTCTAAGGTTTTGCTTTTCTGTAAACTGATTATGTGAGATTGGATATTTCTCATAAAAAAATCTAATTGCTTGTTCCACTGGAATGATGGTAGTAGGGACACACTGAAGTTTGTGTTCATCGAAGCTTTTGAATTTAAAGAATAAAAAGAAGCTAACTTATCATTTTGTGATGCTTATGTAGATATACTCCGAAATGATTGGAAATGTCATGATCGATGCAAGATCAACAGGAAAATACTATCATTGTAAGCAACGGGACAGGAACACATCCAATTTCATCACCGCAGTTTTTTTCTCTTTTTTTCCCGCTAATAGTGCCCTCAATTTCGCTCATCTTATGCTTTTGCAGTCGTCAGACTTATGGGTCGTGCTGCATCCCATATTACACTTGAGTGCGCTTTGCAAACTCACCCAAACATCACGATAATTGGAGAAGAGGTATGCTCTTCAGAATATCATTTGTGGAACATGTAATTAAAATTTCAGCCTTGCAAAAGATGATTTGTTCAATTCCTTGCTCGCTGTTTTGGAATGTGCAACTCAGATTTTCTTAGTCTATTTGAACAGATGATTAAGAGTGTTCGAATCAGATTATCTTACATGGTCACTGTTGCTGAAAGTCTCTATGTTCTGGACATTGATGAGAAAGGTCTTTTTGCAGGTTTATGCCCAGAAGCAGACATTGAAAAATGTTACTGATTACATTGTAGATGTTATCTGCAAACGGGCTGAACTCGGTTACAATTATGGTGTTATACTAATTCCGGAAGGATTGATTGATTTCATCCCTGAGGTACAATTTCCATGGCAGAAAGCAAAGTTTACAACTTCCGGACCAGAACTGTCTTTTCCTCGTATCATCATATCCTTGTCTAAGTGTCCCCTTAGCTGACAGTTTCTGTTGTTTCCAACCTCTCAGGTACAGGAGCTTATTGCAGAACTAAATGAGATTCTAGCTCATGAGGTTGTTGATGAAAGCGGGCTGTGGAAGAAGAAACTGACTGAGCAATCCCTGAAGCTGTTTGAGTTTTTACCCGAGGCAATTCAGGAACAATATCCTTGTCTAAGTGTCCCCTTAGCTGACAGTTTCTGTTGTTTCCAACCTCTCAGGTACAGGAGCTTATTGCAGAACTAAATGAGATTCTAGCTCATGAGGTTGTTGATGAAAGCGGGCTGTGGAAGAAGAAACTGACTGAGCAATCCCTGAAGCTGTTTGAGTTTTTACCCGAGGCAATTCAGGAACAGTTGATGCTCGAGAGAGATCCACACGGCAATGTCCAGGTAAAATTAATTATGGTCTTGACCTTTTGTAATCATTTTCCATCAAGGTATTATACTAGATGACATCGTTCCCTCACGTTACCTTTGTCGATAGGTGGCTAAGATAGAGACGGAGAAGATGCTCATTCAAATGGCTGAGACTGAATTAGAGAAAAGAAGGCAAGAGGGTACATACAAAGGGAGATTCATGGGACAATCCCACTTCTTTGGGTACTTTCCTCGCTCCTAATGCAATAGAACGAACATAATCGGTTACTTGGTTTTTGTTGTCACATATGACTTGACGAAAATGTGTGTGTGTTTTTTTAAAAATGACGAACAGATATGAAGGAAGATGCGGTTTGCCAACAAATTTCGATGCCACCTACTGCTATGCCCTTGGTTATGCCGCAGGAGCTCTCCTTCGCAGTGGAAAAACCGGGTTGATTTCATCGGTTTGTATTCCCGTCCCGTGTTCTTCTCTTCAAACTTCTTTCTCGAATATATAAAAGAAGAAGACGGGTACTTGAACCAAAAGTTATGAAACAGGTGGGAAACTTGGCAGCTCCAGTGGCAGAATGGACTGTCGGTGGCACTGCTCTCACTTCTTTGATGGATGTGGAGAGGAGACACGGTACCCACTTAAACCTCCTTATGAAACAGGTGGGAAACTTGGCAGCTCCAGTGGCAGAATGGACTGTCGGTGGCACTGCTCTCACTTCTTTGATGGATGTGGAGAGGAGACACGGTACCCACTTAAACCTCCCTCTCTCTCTCTCTCCCTCTCCCCCCATACTCAAGAGTTGGTTTTGTTAACGTGGCAGGTAAGTTCAAGCCTGTGATCAAGAAGGCAATGGGTGAACTTGAAGGTGGGTTTTTTGGGGACTAAATTCTAAAATGTTTGTTTGGAAGGTGCACCGTTCAAGAAATTCGCATCGCAAAGGGAGGAATGGGCGTTGAAGAACCGTTACATCAGTCCCGGTTCGTTTATATACACACCATCCCCCCTCTTATTATACACTTTCTCGTCCTCTCACGGTTATGTATTTGCAGGTCCGATACAGTTCAAAGGTGCAGGCTCAGACGCCGTCAACCACACTCTACTTCTGGAACTCGGGGCTCATTAACAAAATTCCCCCTTATCAAATCGGCTTTTCTCACCCCCTAGTTTACTTTTACTTTTGAAAGTTATTCATTGATCTTTGTAACAATCCCCTTTCTCATTTTAATTCGCCTTCTTTTATGCGCTCTCCTTTATTGTTTACTTGAATTCAATATCATTTGTCAAATGGCAATCAATAATGACGTTGAAACAACTAGTAGTAATTGAAAAGATGGTTTTATTGGCAGTCTCATCGCGTAACGTCAAGAAAACTATTGACGTTTGTTTAGTCACTCAACTTACACACACACACACACACACACAAGAGAGAGTGAGTGTCTGTGTGTGTGTATGCGCGCGCACTAGTGAAGTCGACCTCTCCCACAGCGAGTAACCAATATTCGTTTTTTAAAATTTTATTATATCAGAGTTAACCATCAGAATCGAGGCCAAACTACGTGAGAATGCAACCTTATTTTCATATTGAAACCAATTGTATATGCTAGGCAAAGAAGAGTATTGATATTCATAGTAATAAAAAAGGGCGAGTACAATATCTATTATACGATATATATATATATATGTATATATACATGTAGATAGAGAGAATAAGGAACCTAGCACAGTAGAGAGAAGTGACGTAAGATGGTTTTTGTCTGGCAGTCTCTAAACCTCACCTCTTCCCTTCTTTTATTCTCTCTCCTCTTTTTATGGTCTCCCCAGGACCCCATCCCCTCACTGTACCTCTCTCTCTCTTCTTTCCACGTATATCACACACCAACATACACTTAGTTTACACTCATATCTCTATGTACGTGTTTGTGTAGTGTATAAGCCCTAACCCTAACCCTAACCCGTTGTGTTTCCTACCTTTGAGACATCCAATTTAATTTACAGGCATACACCTTGTAAGAACTTGTTTTAGACATGTTAATTATATCATTTTCTGCATTTTTTTTAATATTCGAAACTAATTTGGGAATGTCAAGTGTTCCTGCGCTAGATAGAATTATCTTAGCGGAGGAGACGATTTTCCATTCCCTCCACATCGCTTATGCGTTCGACGCCCATGAATGACACATCATAACAAAAAAAAATATTCCATTCTCATATTATTTTTTTATCTTTCTATGAATCGATCTCATCTTCTAAATTTAAGGCTAAATATTTATTGATTTTTGTTGTTGTTGTTGTTGTTTTTATCGTCGCTTTTTGTTTTGGTTGTTTTTGGCTTCTTCATGATTTCCTTTGTCTAGTTTCTAGGGTTTTCTAAACTTCTACAGGTCAACAAACTATATACTATGGCAGTCATGAGGTGAATTCATTAACTTTTAATAGATTCTTGTTGAGGATCCGGATTTGTAATGTTAAGATACGTATTTCAAGTAATCTGAATTATTCATACTGCAACGTAAAGTCATTACCCTTAATTACTTTACGTCAGTTTTTACAAATTAACCTAAATTTAGATAGTTTAATCAGTGAAACAAACGTCTATTCAGTTCCGAATTCAAAATTCAAATATGAGGAGATGGTAAATCCTTAATTCCGAAATAAGACTAGATCTTGATTCAATACACTCGATTATAAAAAAAAAAAACTCTCGAATAATTTAATAAGTTTATTCGCCAAAAATCTCTCAAAGTTTCCGAAAAAGGAGATTTTCACCTTTAAAGCAACGGGGTGACCATAAAATACTTTGCTCAAATCAGATAAATCTGAATAAATATTAAATACGAAAATTAATAACGATAATAAATTGAAATGCAAACAAGAGGGATATTCTTTTGTAATATTTGAAAGTTTAATTTTCGGATAGACATTATTTAGTTGATCGTGAGTCCATTATGTAATTAAATGTCACTTTGAGTTGAGATTGATTTTGTGGGTACGGTGAATCTTTCACAGGAAACCCTCTGACCCTACTGCGATTTGAAGGCTTTACCATGGCGGATATATATATATATATATATATGTTATATATAATACAAACATATCAAATCATAATGTCGTCGTCATCATTTTCTCTGATTTCACATGCTCTATTTAATTGAATTACACCAGGATTTTTGTTGTTGTTGCAAACAGTGAAGAAGCTATATATTTATCTTGTACATATCTAATTACTAATCAAATTTACATGGGAAAAAAATGGAGTTCATAGTGCAACTAATTCATTAATTCATTCATTTCATATAAATTTTTTGGCGACCTTTTCAGCAACCAAAATTGAAAAGGCAATTCACCAACAATTCCACAAGGCATCAAAGAGACAGAATCTGAGTGCCATATATCTAACACAATATATGTACAAGCTAGCTGTCTTCAACAAATTTGTTTCTTTGTTCTATTGGATTCCATTTTTTTATATAAATTTTTTTTTGAAAAGGTTATAGGGTTCTGCCTAAATTTTGAAATGTTATTTGAATTTGATAGAATTTTAGCTTTATATTCCAGTCAAGCTAATAAAGTAGCACTATATATATATATATATATATGTGTGTGTGTGTGATGTAACACGCCCTTCAATGCATCGGCTACATGATTAGGAAGTTTTTCTATTTCTATTTTGTAGATATCTCAATCTCTGTTATAAAAAAAAAAAGATATCTCAATCTCTGTATATATTTAATATAAAACCCAAAGTGTGTTGAAGTTCAAAATTTTGAATATAAACACAAACAAATGCAATCACGCATAGATATATCTTCAATCTTGTCATCGAGAATATTGTTTTTATTTACGTGAACGGATCCTTGAAAAGCGCAGGTGAAACTGTCAAATAGATAGTAAGCAACCAAATTCATTCGACATTCCTCAAAAATATTTGAAGCAAAGTCTTTCATATGTTATGCGACAACAATCTTGTCAAATTTGTCCTTGTTTAATTATACGTATCACACATAAATCTACATCAAAATGTTCTTTCTATCATAGGCATAGCATTGTACACTTCCTATAAAAAGGTAATTCATAATGTATATAGATACTTCGATATATATATATATATATATATAATGCGTATCCAAATATATGTAAATAAATGTAGGTAAATCGGTCGGTGACCATTTATTGCGAAGCTTTTGGGTTTAAATTATCTTGAATAGCGAACCGTGGTGGGTTATTGAGACATTTGTAGCAATTGGTTATTTTATTGAGTTTATTAGCCTTTGATTAATTGTGCATTTCTTTCTGTCACCGGAATCGATTTCAGTATTTTGAGGATAACTTTGTTATCTCTTAACCACGAATCTAAGGGGACTAAGTGGGTCGAAGGCCCGTTGAACTCTTATTTATCAAAAATAAATTTACAGAGTTAAGTGTTTTTCATTTCAATGATTTTTTTTTGTAACGGTGAACTTTGTGAATCATTGAAATAATTTTCGGAAAAAGATTGTAAAGAAGTATTTATCTTATATTTGATAAAAACACTCTTTTATCTGATTTTTTAATAAAGCATGTATTATATATGTTCATTTTGATTGTATGTATTGGGCATTTAGATATAAAAGAAGAATCAGATTCTCGATTGGAAGAAATGTTACGTATAAAAAAAAACTTTTTTTTTTTGCAATAGGTGGAGCTATTTTCCACGGGACTACATGAACTTAGCCCTACTGTTGAGTTGTAGGGTCTTTAGGGTTTTGGAGAGAGGAGACATTCGGACTGTCCCACTTGCTTTTCGACCTCTTTTCAGGATTGAGAAAACAAACATTTAATAATAATTATTGTTATTATATTAATATAATATATAATTATATATTATAAGAAAAAGGAACCAGCTTTTTTAATAATTGCTGATTAGATGCTCTGACTTGGACTAAATAAAACTTGCAAGTAACAGTTTCAAGTTCCCCTTACTTTAATTTTCTTTTTATATTTTTCTAAGAAAACTGATAAATGATAAGTTTTTTTTGGAACACGCGTTCTCCAGTTTTGTTTAGCATTTGATACGATAATGATACAATCTTCGGTAGATCTTATTCGGACATACGGATAGAACAATACATACATATATATATATGTTAATATATATGTAGATGTTTATATACACGGAGATATGTGTGTATGTTTGTGTCTATATACATGGACATGGAATCTTGAACGCTCGTTTTCTGCCGCACAATCTTGTTCAAGCAAATCCTTTAAGATTCTTGTTGAAGATAGTCCCGATCAGAGTGTATGTAGCTTATATTTCAATACTTTGATTTTGACGTCAAAAAACGCATTTTAAATATGTACGGTCAATAATTGATTAAGATAAGAAGAGTGGATGATCAATAATTCATAAAATTGTATATAAAAAATGGCTGTATATTGTAAAGATGTTTATTTTAATATAATTCTCAATATATATTTTATCTATATATATAGTTTATCATTTGATCGTATTGCACAAAAGTTTTGGTATTGCCTTTCATTCTTATTCTCACTATAACCGTACACAACTTGTCAACTTGATGTGCTACAATTCCAAGTAATATCTAAAAGCAAAAGGCAGTAATTTGCGTCAAAAAGTAATACCAAGGGCATGATTAAGATTAATGAAACTAAATGCTTTAAACGTGTTTAAAAAAACTCATGGGATATTTAAATACATTAAAAATCCATGTTCGAAAACTAATTGATTTACAAGTTTAGGGTTCATGTCACTTTTAAAAGCATGTCTATTTTTTTGGATAATTAGGTATTTAAAATCGAAATCTATCTCAATTTTAAAGATAAAAAACTTTATGCGAATAAACTCCTCAGATTTAGATAGCGGTGGATGTTTTGATTCGGTTCTTAAAAAACGAATCGTATCGAATCGAAAATCTTGATATTTTTTTTTCGTACCATATCATTTAAAATTCCTAAATGATATATTTTTATGAACTGAATTTTCCGAAACTGAATCGAAATTCAGTTTCGGAAAATTCAGTTCATAAAAATATATCATTTAGGAATTTTAAATGATATGGTACGAAAAAAAAATATCAAGATTTTCGATTCGATACGAATCGAATAATATACGATACTAATTTGGTATGAATTTTTGAATACCGAGTAAATTTTTTTAAATCAAACCGTTAAAATTATGAACCAAATTCCGAAAGGTCCACTCCTAGATTCGAATTAGGAGAGATATAAACATTAGACGTGCCCTTTGGTTTAGTATCTAAGTTTGGGTGTACGTGTGATTGTTCCACAAACACTATATCGAGAATAAATTAATAACCTAAATCACTATCAATTATCCATAGAAAACCGAACCTATAGTTGAAGATTACATACCAAAACGTAAATCCAATATTACTTTTTCGGTAATGATGTCTTTTCATTCTTGTATGTACAATCTCTTGCTTCCTTTTGATATCTTGTCCTCTTCTCGAGGCAAATTATGATAGTCCGTCAAATATAATAAATAAGCAAAACTAGCCAACGAACATCAATCTCAATTATTATACATCTATGCGCATGGGCGGTCGCAATATCTATCTATCTATCTATCTAGAACTATATATACATATATAACTCTAAAGTTCAATGACCATATTTCTTTTGTTCTGTAATTTTATCAACTCACCTTAACGGTCCACATATGTATATACTTCAGTTATTATAATCGTTTATTAGATGAATCAATAAATAAATAAAATGGTTTTTGGCAATGTGATTTGATGGCTTCCTTGTAATCTCCCTTCTCATTGATTTCTCAGTTATCTTTTCTTTGCCAGAAATGGCAGTGAATGCAGTGGAGAGGTTTTTCTTTCATGGGGAAAGTAAAACTTTGCCTTGAAGACTTCTTCTTCTTCAAATTTCCTCACACTTTTGATAAATACAAATCACTGTCCTTAACCTAAAAGCAAGAAGAAAAGAAAAGCTTATAACACCTTCCTCTGTTTTGGCATAAAGATGAAACAAAATAAAGATATAAAAGAACCCGCACAAGCCAATTTAAAAGGATATCCAACGAAATTAGCCTAAAAATAAATTTATATAACATACAATTATGTAAAACATTGTACAAAAATAATTATTTTCTACTCGAAAACAAAAAGAAATTGAAACAAAACTTGCATTGTTTATTCAGAGGTAAAATGATCTCAAACAAATTATTCACAATTTTTTCTTATAAAAATCTCATTCCACAAGATAGAAAAGTATTTTTTGTGTAAAAACTTTACGTTAATTTGCTGATAATCCTTATACATATATGGCAGATGAAATTCACGTATACATACATACATATATATATATATATATATATATATATATTGTCATGTGCATTAGATCTTCATGTGATACATAAGCATCCCAACTTATTATTACATCGCCTTTACGGTAGAGTACAGTCTCATTGATAGACTGTAGTTTTACTTGTTGCCTATGTTCATAGAACGGTTTGCAAAAAATATAATGATTAGGGTTTCTCCCACGGCTTTTTTTTTTTACTGCCACCATTTCTGTTCATTGAAACCGATTTAGTTAAAAAAAAAAAATTGGTTACATGGGTGATAATTACAATATCATTTTCATATGGTATATTTCCTGAACATGATATCATTTGTGTAATTACATCTTCATATGATTTGGGAGAAACAATAATTGAAAACCAATTTTTTTTTAGAAGAGGAACGAAACAGAATCGGAAGTGTAAATGCCATTTGGTGAAAGACACAAAGAGAAGAACACAAACCCATGTCCAAAAAGACACAAATGAAGACGCCAGAGACTTTGGCAGATCAACACAGAAGAGTTAAGAACTCACAGATCACACAATCACTGACTCTGTGTCTGCTTTTTCTTTCTTTTTTTCTACCTTTTAAAATTTTCTCTAGCATTTTTATTTAATTTTTTTTTTCTTCTGCTGTTTCCCTCTCTTCCATAACTATCACTATTTAGGATTTTCCTGTGAAAAAGGGGCTGATTGTTGTAGCATAAATCCCGGGAGACCACCTTTATGTATGCAAACAATTATACGATCATAAATACAGCATGGCTTCATATACTATTAGGGTTTCCCAAAGTTTTTCTACTATTTTATTTATGGAAAAAACAATAATTTAATGCTTCATTAATGCGAGAAGTATTTTCGTGGCCCGGTGGTAAGAAAGTGTCTCATATTTACATAAGTTTGGATTCAAGTTTATAAAAAAAAATGTTTGGATTCAAGCCTAAATATCTACGAGAATTTATAAAATTTTTCTGATTTGGATCTTTCAAAGATTCCCGAACATAATTCGATATTAGATCTGTATTTAGGATTCGATCCTTTTTTCATGGGTGTTTATATAACTTTTATCATGGGTGTTCTAATAATTTCACATAGAAGTTGTCCTAAATGTGAAAATGTCATTAATTTTGGTATAGTGGGTTTTATGTATGAAACCAAAGTGAATGTTAGAGAGAGACTGGGAGAGTGGTTCCAACAGCTCATCTTGTCTGATGGTTTTTGCTGGGGATAATGGTAACGATCCGATGTGTCCTATGATGATTATGATGATGCACAATGCACATCATCATCATGGTATCAACTATACATATCAGTAACTTAAAACCTAGTAGTGTTGGCCCAAAACGTAGAGCATAATATTACCAACCACTACGAAAGCATCTCTTTTTCTTTTGCTGAGAAGTGGGCGCCTTCTTCTTCTTCTTCTTCTTCTTCTTCTTCTTCTTCTAACTTAGCTTCTCTCATGGAGATCCACCAAAACGACGTCGCGGGAGGAGGAATCAACCCTTATTCTTCTTCATCATCTGCTACTGCTAAGGCCAAGATCATGTCTCATCCTCACTATCATCGCCTCTTAGCTGCTTATGTCAATTGCCAAAAGGTGTGTGGAGACAAAAAAAAAAAGACAAGAAAGGAACCCTAATAAGATAGTGAGAGAAGTCAAGAAAATAAGCAAGATCTTGCAAAAGAACTGCTTATGAAAAAAAAGATCTAGCGAAATATATGTGTTCTTCGTGTAATAATCTCAGAAAATCTAGGCCAGGCCAAGGAGATGCCAAAAACCCTTACCACCAAAGATTAGCTTTTTTTTCTTCTTCTTGTTCTTGAAAAGAACTGTTTATTATTTTTGGTTTGGATCTGTTTTGTTTATTGATTTCTTAATCAAAGAAATAATACGGAAAGGGGAAACATTTCTCTTTGACATGAGAGTTTGGAGCATAAGAACCCTTTTCCCAAGTGATCAACCTTACATTATTGTATGTGGGCACGAAGATAAGGACACCTACTTTGACCTCCAAAGATCATTTTTTTTTCCTCTTGTTGTCTGTCTTTATGTGTACTTATATGAGAAGAAATTGACGATCTCTTTCTTGTTTCATTCTTGTGTCTCCGGTAAAAAAAAGGTGGGGGCTCCGCCGGAGGCGGCGGCGAGGCTGGACGAGGCGTGCGCCGCTGCGGCGGCGGCTGCGGCGGCGATGGGCCCCACAGGCTGCTTGGGTGAAGATCCGGCACTCGATCAGTTCATGGAGGCTTATTGTGAGATGCTCATCAAATACGAACAAGAGCTATCTAAGCCTTTCAAGGAGGCCATGCTCATCCTCCAACGCGTCGAGTGCCAATTCAAATCTCTCTCTCTCTCCTCTCCTTCACCTCTCTCTGGTTCTCCCTCTCTCTCTCTGTCTCTCTCTCTTGAAGAAAGCTTTTCTCTTTCTGTTGCTATTTGTGTTGTGTGCATTGAGAATGATGAACATGCCCATGCATTTTCTGGGTTTCCGAGTTTCGGATGACGTTAATCAAACGTAGATTTGTCTGAAAAGTTGTTCTTTTCCTGTGGGTTTTCTAAAAGATTTAACATTTGTTTATTTTTCTTGGGGAAATCATATGTTGCCCTTTAATCTATGATGCTAGGGTTTAGCTCAGCTACGCCTCTGTGCTTGTTCATCTATATGTCTAGGGTTACGTATGCACGCATATATATGATATAAACATACCATGAATGTATACGTATCGATGTCTTTTGTCTGTTGATGTATTAATGCTCAATATCTTGTGACCCGGGGGTTACAAATTTGTTCCACAGGTTTGCTTCATCCAAGACTGCAGCATGCGCATACATGCTCTGTGACACACACACACACACTTATATAATTGTACAAGTCTACATGTAATGGTTTTTTTGTGCTCATAAGCTGCCTAGAATTTTTGTTATATTGGGCGGAAATATGCTAATCGAAAGTTAAATATCGCCTTAAGTTTCATGATTTGATAAACACAAATTGGTATTTGAAGTGCTTACAGTCTCATGTATTTCACATGTTTTTGTTAGGTAGATGCCCTGAGTTAAGTTAAAACTTCTACCTATGCATGCAATTCATATGTACATTGATTTTACATATACACTACACTTGCATCCGCATGAGATGAAATGAAACCTATATAGTCAGATGATCACTTGACACTTGAGGTTTCAGCCTTTCTTGCCTTAAGTGATCCTTGTCTTTGATTTCTGTTAGTATATATATATTCTATCAATGATATCATTGATCTTTATCTCAGCATCACTTCATGAATCCGCACTGAATTGTTTATTACATACCAAGATGCTAGATTCCGACGACATGTCTTGTTTCTTTGTGTATAGGTTGTGGTGAGGGAAGTTCTGATAGAAGTAACAATGTCTCTCCGGAGGAAATGGTTGACATGAACAGCGACTTCATAGATCCGCAAGCTGAGGATAGAGAGCTAAAGGGTCAGCTCCTGAAAAAGTACAGCGGTTACTTAGGCAGCCTCAAGCAAGAATTCATGAAGAAGAGGAAGAAAGGGAAGCTCCCGAAAGAAGCTCGCCAACAATTACTCGATTGGTGGAACCGACACTACAGATGGCCTTACCCTTCGGTAAATTTCTTCTTATTACACAACCTCATGGTTTCCCTATGCAATGCACACTTGCATATTGACGTGCCTCGATCGTTTATATATACGTATCGCACACATTTTTCATAGATTGAATTGGCGTCGTCGAACATGAACCATCGGGTTTTCTAGGGTACTAGATTTTGCGGTCGAGATCTTCACATTGCATATACATCAACTGGGCATGGCCCTTATTTATGTCTATCAAACATGATCGTATTAAATGTCTCATGTAGCTCCTAAACATGGTTAACACAAGCATACTCATCTCACATTTGGGTTTTAAACTGTAGCTGATTCATGATTTTGGTCGGTCTAGAAAATTATATGAGCAGGCGGTGCATCAAATGATTTCAAAAGGGTTGATGGCGAACCATCTGGATCTGCTGTTGCAGGAAACAATCAATTTCTAGGGTTCAAAAATAAGAAGAAAATCGCCCTATTTCATTGCATTACATTTGACATATGATCCCATGTCATCGCTATAACATTTCACAAATCCACTACTCCCGCAATGTGTTACAACCATGGACATGCAACGAGTACGAAACCCTAAACCATTGGTTCGTGTTGCAGGAGCAGCAGAAGCTGGCGCTGGCGGAGTCAACGGGGCTTGACCAGAAGCAGATAAACAATTGGTTCATAAACCAGAGGAAACGCCATTGGAAGCCGTCGGAGGACATGCAGTTCGTCGTCATGGACGCAACCCATCCTCACCATTACTACATGGAAAACGTATTGGGAAATCCTTTTCCGATGGACCTCTCTCCCTCCATGCTCTGATCACATCACATCATCCTTCCTCTTCTACGTACGCTTTTCAACTCATCTATGTCATATATATATATATATATATATATATATATATATATATATATATGTGTATGTATGCATATGTATACTTAAGTTATATATGTGGTCAAATAACTCGTTGTTAAACTGCTTTCTCCAAGTATTTGTGTTGGGTTTGATCAACCGAGTGGCTCGGGCGAGGGAATTTGTGGATTTGGTATACATGGTCCGAGGACCGAAAACTATGGACGTTGTGTTAAGTGTTGATCTCCTCGATGATCTGCCCCTTTTTTTTTATCCTATCCAAGATGTCTTGAGAGTTTGTAGCCCTTGTCTTATTGTTTCGTATGATTGGTAGTGTTCATGACAATTTTAATGCCCTAATACATATACATATATATATATATATATGCATCTTGGTTTAATACCAAGATTTGTATTTGTTCTTTATGAATCATTGAACAATTTTTTTTTTAAAAAAAAGAAAATTTTGTACCACCGTATGCTTATCAGTTATTATCACGAATTGATCTCGAAAAAGTTGGTCGAACTGTTTCACTTTCGCATAAATATGTGCGGTAATATTATTGTACCATTCATATACACCTAACTATATAACATCCAAAAACAGAATACGATTCGGGTCTTTTGTATCGGTATGTTTGTTTTTATGGTTCTAGCAATTTTCGTTCTTTTGCTCTTTTCCAATTATCGCTGATATGTTTTTTACTAATAAAAAAATATTGTATTATATGTTGG
The DNA here is from genome assembly GCF_000463585.1 of Tarenaya hassleriana. Lineage (NCBI taxonomy): Eukaryota > Viridiplantae > Streptophyta > Magnoliopsida > Brassicales > Cleomaceae > Tarenaya > Tarenaya hassleriana. The sequence continues at coordinate 1,760,839 of NW_010965019.1, forward strand.
ACCAATAATTTGGATTTATATTAAATATCAGAAGCTAAGGTAAAGAAGTATTTAATTGCATCAAAGAACAAAAATACAAAGATATTAGGCCCAATAACATGGGCTTTAAATTAAAATTATGGGCCAATACAAAAACTAATAATAAGCCGCCAATGACCCGACCCGATTTGAAATTACCCGACCCACACTCGTGCACCTCCGTTTTGCTTTCTGAAATCCCGAGCTTAAACCTCCGTCCCGCCTCCATTGGAGTATTTCCTGATCATCGCCATTTCGCTTCTACTTCGCCGTCCGTTATTACTGCCGGATAAATTCCTTTCTCCGGTAAGTTATACCCTTTTCCCCCCTCCAATTTCCTTTTTCTTCTTCTGGGTTTGGCCGTTTCTGGGTGTATCGGGTTGGAGTCTGCAGGCAAGTGGGTACTGATTCTCCGATTTCATCTCAGGTTTCTTTGAAAGGGATTACCTTCTTATTTAGTGTTATGACTGGCTGTAGGAACTGCGATTCTGATTTGTTACGCCCAGTAGTTTATTGCCGTTAATGATGTCTTGATCGGTTTGCAGTCGAAATCTCTAATTGATGCTGAGAATTTGGTTTTGGTGTTGCAGATGGAAAGGTAGTAGATTTTTGTTTTCTGCATCTTCATCTTCTTCAATTGAATCGTGGGCATGGCTGCTTCAATCTCTAGAAGGATTTTTCGCTCGTTTGGATCTTTGACGGCTTTGGGACGCAGCAATTCATCGAGTATTACTTCAGTCGCTATGTGTCTTTCCTTCCTCTGTCCTTATCCATATGGTATAGATTGAAGGTCTGGTTTCTGCTTGTCTCATTTGGTTCAAACAGATTTGTCTGCTCATTCCTCTGGAGATGGCTTGTCTTCCCTTCCTAGTAATCTGAAGGTGAATCCATGGCTGCCTTTGTTTTCTTCCATCTGTGTATCTAGGGTTGTAGTTGTGATTGTTTTGTTATTTTCAATTTCAGGTCATATTCTTTTTCACTATGGCATATCTTGACTGTGGTCTGAGCAACTAAGTTGTGATACCATTATCATTTTGTTAATGCAGTGTGGTTTGCCTTTGCTTACCTACCGAAAACTCTCTACGACTATTTTGACTCCTGACTCAAGCGATGGCCCATTTCCTTCCGATTTGCTGGCCAAAAAGACGGTGATTACACCGGACCGTACCATAGGTATGAAGTTGAATCCATTGAATTAGGAGATATATTACTACATGTTTGCAAGAAACTCTCTCTAGTTTATATGAACCTGTATCCGTATGTCCTTTTTTATAAAGCCATCTTGCTTAGCTTTTTCACTTGCAGAAGTTCGCCATGAGAAATGGAGAATGATTCGGGTTCACTTATCTGTGGTCTTGTTATTTCTTATTTGAAAGCTAGAAATATAGTTTGCATGTTTGAATAGATCTGGTTAGAATTTTATGACTATCGATTCCTTTTGTTTCTGTACAATTGTTTTACTGGTTTGGTGGCATTTTTCATAGGACTCTATCAGGACTTGGTTATTCCCATGACGAATTTTCAAAACGAAGACAAGGGTTTCATGGTGTTAGCGGGTGATGTCTTTGATGTTCCCATAAGGAAGGATATCATTCACCGTGTCGTCAGATGGCAGCTCGCAAAACGCCAACAGGTAATCTATATATGCATGTATAAGATCAAATGCCGTTCAGTTATCATATGGTTAATGGCATGTTGTGGTTGAACTTCTGATGAATCAATCAGCAGCAAAAGTGATTATAATTCATTTTTATCATATGTGATAGGGAACTCATTCTACAAAAACAATAAGTGAGGTTAGTGGCACGGGCAGAAAGCCATGGAATCAGAAAGGTACTGGTAGAGCTAGGCACGGTACACTTCGTGGCCCTCAGGTAATTTACTTGTAAGTTTTGAATAGTTTTTAATGGTTATTTGATTTCGCTTAGTTCTCTGAATGCACTTTGGTTGAACCCTTAACCCGAAACAGTTCCGAGGTGGTGCTACAATGCATGGGCCCAAGCCGAGAAGCCATGCCATTAAGTTAAATAAGAAGGTTCGACGGCTCGGTCTGAAGATAGCCTTGACTGCCCGGGCTGCAGAGGGAAAGGCAAGTCTCTCTCTCTCTCTCATGCAGAGCACGGGTAGACATGGAAACTCAATCCCGAGATGATCTTTCACCAGATCCCGTTTTAAATCCCTTTACTGAGCACAATCTGATGAAGTTTTACCTCGTTATGACTCGTTTTTACGTGACTTATCCTTTCACTTGGCAGCTTATAGTCTTCGATGATTTGGAGCTGCAAACGCATAAAACGAAGAACATTGTGAAGTTCTACAATCAAATGGAGAACACGAAAAAACTCCTCCTTGTAGATGGTGCTTCCATTGATGAGAAGCTGAAGCTTTCGACCCAGAATTTGCACTATGTCGACGTTCTTCCTTCCATCGTGAGTTATAAACAAGAACCCTTGCACTTCATCTTCATTATGTCACATTTTCGGTTCTCGAATCTCTTTCTTGATATCTGTCTTTTTTTTAACGTTGATTCCTCCATGCAGGGCCTTAACGTTTACAGCATTCTGCTTCACGATACGCTGGTTATGTCTCGTGGCGCTGTGAACAGAATCGTTGAACGAATGCACACTCCAATTAACCGGTGAGAGCCAAACCGGATCAAACCTCCTATCTGCTTAACCGGAGCAAGAAAATCCGGTTTCTATATACAAATTAAGCAGTCGGTATTAGTTTCGGTTAAACAATGTATCGGTTTTGTTTTCGTATAATATCGGTTATACCGGTTAGTCCCGGTTTACTAGTTGGAATGCTGACTTTGGTGGAGGATTTCCGTAGTGTATGAGTATGAGGAGCTTCTGTGGTTTTGGTTAATTTCAGATTACTTCTAGTTTTTTAAATGCTTTCGTTTCAGTTGGTCCTAAAAGAATTTTAATTCTGGTTCGAATTTTGCCAAAAAAATAAATAAATTAATTGTACCTCGTTTGTACCAACTCTAGATTTATATTTTTTTTGGTAAACTATTATACCCCACATGGGGGTCATATCAATTCAGAATCTTCATGCAATTTTTTTTTTATTTATGAACAATTCTAATACGGTTATTATAAAAAATATCGTCCGAATGTTATTTTGATTTCAATTTATATAATTCTTCACGTGACCATTTGATTAGAATTACGGTTTGTTCACGTAATAATTACAGTGATCATAACATTAAATTTACGATGATTACGCCAATTCACCGTATTTACTTTTTATATTTTAAACTAAGCATTTGATAAAATTATTATAAATTTAACGTTATAACCAATATGATCATCATACACGATTAAATTATAATTCTGATCATTTAATCAAAACTAAAGAAGATATAAATTGAAATCAAAATAGCATATGGACTGATTTTTATTCTAATAGTCTTTTTTGCAAACCCAAAATGAAATCAAAGTTAATGATAGGAAGAAAAAAAGAAAAGGAAAAGAAAGTGAATAATACTATTTGGTCAATGGTCCATGTGACACGTGGCTTACTCTGATTCGTTGAAGATAAATAGCCCCTTCAAAATTCAAATCTAAGCATGCTTAACGTTTAATTAATGATCCCCCAAGGCGAAGGAGCTATTTTACCAAATTGGGATTAAACCTGATTAGGATGACCACAATTATAAATTAATCAGAATATTTCTCTCTCTCTCTCGTCCTCCCGACAACAGAAACATAATCACTGATTCTGTTTCAACACCTAGCAGAGATTCTCTAGATTTCTCTTTCAGACCGTGAATTCTTTAGCGCGTTTATTGTGTTGTTTTTCACGTATTGTCCCAGAATCGGAGCTTCCCATACTCGTGTAAAGTTGCGGCCTTTTTTGCATTTTTGAGGAACAATTACGGGGCTTGAACTGAGATTACGAAACCCTAAGAGCTGCGATGGCGAAGACAAGACCTGGGGTTAGTAGTAGTAGTAGCTCCAAGAGCAAACCGGGGAGGAAAGAGCTGGATTCTTACACCATTAGAGGCACCAACAAAGTCGTACGAGGTAGTAATTCTGACGATTTCGTTGTAGCGGCGGATTTTGAGATGTTTTGCTACAGAAATGTGTTGGGAAACTGTTTGGGCTGGCAATGTCTGTGTTTGATTGGAATTTTAGGGTTTATCTGCGTCAGTACAATTGTGAATTTGCTTGTTGTCTGAAAGACTCGAACCTGTTTGGGACCGAGAATCTTTTGGATTTTCTCCAAATGTGGGCTTTATGGGCACTTAAGGAAACGCATTTTCGTCTATATTTTCACAGCTGGGGATTGCGTTTTGATGCGCCCATCAGACGCCGGAAAGCCTCCTTACGTGGCCGGAGTGAAGAAGATTGAGGCAGATGCTAGGAACAACGTTAAGGTTCATGTAAGATGGTACTATCGGCCGGAGGAATCTCTAGGAGGTCGTAGACAGTTCCATGGAGCAAAAGAACTTTTCTTGTCCGATCACTATGATGTTCAGAGTGCTCATACGATCGAAGGCAAATGCATTGTTCACAATTTCAAGAGCTATACAAAGCTTGAAAATGTCGGTGCTGAGGATTACTATTGCAGGTTTGAGTACAAGGCTGCAACTGGAGCGTTCACACCAGACCGAGTTGCTGTGTGAGTATATATTGAGTGACTCTCGAATGGGTGATCCAATGTGGATTCCTTTAAGGTGTACTCAGCGAATTGGATTGACGGGTTTGTGGTTCTTGCTTTGATTTTCTTTAAAAAGGTACTGTAAATGCGAGATGCCGTACAATCCAGATGACCTCATGGTGCAGTGCGATGACTGCAAGGACTGGTAATGGTTCCACGATTTTAGTTATTGCAATAGATTCACTTTAAGACTACCAATGTACCTGAGTGTGGAAGAGCAATAAGAAATTAATCTTTTATAGCTCCATGTTACGAGTTATTTGAAAGGAACGGGCAACTGCCCGGTATCTGCAGATATAGAGGCTATAACCAAATCAAATCCTTTTATTTCAATGTTTCGTCGATCGTTACTCCTATGAAAAAACTAAATAGTTATATCTGTGTCAGAACGGAAAGATTTAGAAGGTGACTTTTGAAGTTCAAGATTCAACCAGTATTAAGCTGATGTTGCTGTACCAGTATCGATATCTGGTTATGCAACCTATTACAGGTTAAACCAATGCTGCATCCTTTTGTAAACTGTAGGTATCATCCAGCTTGTGTTGCAATGACCATAGAGGAAGCCAAGAAATTGGATCACTTTATGTGTTCTGAATGTGATGCTGCTGTGGACGAGAATGGCAAGAGATCCCCGAATGGATTTGCCTCATCACCATCGGATGATATCAGGGTAAGATATCTTGGTTGGCTCTATGTCATAAAAAAAATGTTAACACCAATGTTGCATACCTCATCACAGATAAGATTCAAAAGATAACGCCTAATATTGCTGTAGAAGTTTCAGACTTTCAAGGATCTAGACACCTGGTTCTTGTCTTTTCTTTTTCGATATATAAAGCATGGGAGTTTGGGTTTCTTGATTGTTCATACTGTCTTTCTTTCCAAGTCTGTGCTATTGCTTTCATGCTTATGCCCAGTTCATGTTAATATTCACTGTCTGGAATGAAAAAGGTAACAGCTTTTCAACCAGTATTCCAAAATCATGGGACATTGGTCTGTTTCAGGTCATAATGTCATTCTTAGGACATAGAATCATCATTTGTCCTCCAATGCTGCTTCTTATTGCTTTGCTTCTCTGTTTCAGGTGGAGCCAAAACGCAGAAAAAGATGAAAAAAACAGGTAATGTGAGCCAGATCCTTCTTCATCTGTAGGATTTTGATTCTTTGAAAAAAAAAGAATCTCGATGGACCCGAGGAAGAATAGAAAAGGAATGAAAAAGGAAGAACGGGAAACGGTTGCGGGTCTGTACAGAGGTCCCCGTCGTTGAGAACTGAGTTATGAAAATCGGATTTTGAAGGTTCCTCGAATGGAAAACTCCTTTCTTCATATTCTGCTTCTAATGGAACTTGTGGATGTTTTCTTATCTTCTTGTTTGTATACATTTGTATTCTGATGATGTTCTGAAATTGGTTAAAGTGTTGTGTAATAACTTGAAGAAATGTCCAGAAACGTGAAATTGGTGAAGTGCCTTGTTCAGCAAGCAATTGCGTAGCCCTAGATCCGTAATAGTTTTTTAGTATTCTTTTTTTATATCTAAAATAATTCTAATTTAATATTTTTGGTTTCCTGTCTCCTATTATTTTTCTATTAAAAATATTGCTATAACTTTTAGATTTTTTTGTGTACAATTTAAATATTTACATGTTATGGACTTGGGTGTCTAAATCACAAAATCGGCATGAAAGGAGGAAAATTAAAAGAAAACGGTGATTTAAAAAGCTTCCATATACGCGAGATTCACACAACTCCCTTTGAAAATGCATCCAATAAATGCGAATATGTTTTTTTTTTCAAGTAACTAATTAGACAATTTGTAACGCTTAGCTCTTGCGAAGCTCACGTTGATGACGTGCACGGTCCAATAATATGACTTTTCATTTAAACTATAATCCACACACATATATATATATGGGAAATGTATATAAGTTATTTGAAGAGTAAAAAAATTTATTTAGACAAAATGGAAAACAAATATGGGAAATTTAGAAAATGTTATTACATATGGGTGCTTGTAATTATAGCTGTTTTGGTAGTGTGTATAATATTATGCGGCGCAGAAGCTGAAGAGGACGAAGAAGACAATCGGCAAATGATTTACTCTGTTTTGGTCGAAGGTGACCCTTTGGCCTTCCGTCACCCTTCCACCTTCCGCAGGTTTTGATTTCATACTAACCCTCTCCTTTTATCATTTAATTACTTTAATTTTCTATATCCATGTGTTAAATTTTCCCAATATTTTTTTTTGTATATTTGGCAGCAATGAATGAATGTGGTATTAGGCCTGTAAACCGGTTTAGTTTGGTTTGTTTCGGTTTAGTTCTTCAATGGCTTGTATAAAAATCATGTAATGATGCTATGTTGAATGTTAAAGAATCAAGAAATGGAATCGAAACAAATTTTCTGTTGAGTAATATTGATTCATAAAGAAAAGTTTTTTTAATAGGATTTATTTGAAACACTAAACCGAACCAAACCAAACATTATATCGGTCTCACACTATAATTCTAATATATGGTATCGTAATTAATGATTTTATCTATTGATTTTTTTTTATGTTCCTTCATTGCTTTATTTTCCACGGCGATTTTTGGGGGGAAAAAATTGTACAATTTTGGATACCAAAGTAAACCGGTCACATTCTAATAACATGGTAACATATATAATTAATGATTTCATCGACCGATCAAACCCTACATTTTGCTAACCGGTTAGTGTCGGAAAATTAGCAAAGCCGTGAGGGACGAAGCGAAGAAGATGGAAGAGTTTCATGAAGAAATACTTGCAAAAACACTTGAAAATGGAAGCTATACAAAGCTTTATAGCTACAAACATATCATCAACGCTTTTGCTATCCACACGTCACCTTCTCAGGTAAATCCATGATCTCTTATATATGCTACGTATATGCATGATGCGAATGGATGATAACTTGCAGGCCAAGAAACTGAAGCGTGCGAAAGGGGTAAAAGAAGTGGAGGAAGACAGAGGAGTGAGGGTGATGACGACATACACTCCCGAGTTCTTGGAACTGCCCCAACATGTCTGGACACAGATCTCCGGCGGCGACAGGCATGCCGGAGAAGATGTCGTTATCGGTTTCGTGGACACGGGAATCAACCCTTCTCATCCGAGCTTCGGTTTTGATCTCACAAATCCATATTCTTCCAATCTCTCTCGCTTTTCCGGTGTATGTGAGACCGGTCCTCTCTTTCCGGTCGGTTCTTGCAACGGCAAGATCATCTCGGCCAGGTTTGTGAACTTAATCTGATTTTCCAAATATCTATCCGGACATGTCGGATGATGAATTCAACACGTATGATTTCCTAGATTCTTGGTGTCTGTTCGAACATTTAGTCATTAGTGATATTAAATGTAATTATTACACACGAAGTTATAAATGGTTACAAATATCTCTACATGTCAGTATTTAAATTTCTCCATAGTTTTTTTTTATAATGTAATTAAGGTTTTTCTCCGCCGGCGCAAGCCCCCCCGCCGTTCTTAACGCCTCTGTGGACATACTTTCACCGTTCGATGCGTCCGGCCATGGGAGGTATATATATTTATCAGTTTTTGTTATATATGTACGTGTATATGAATATATATATATATATGTATATATGTATTTCTATATGAACATAATATAATAATATTATAATAATCATCATCATCGTGTGAATTTGGTTCCAGCCACGTGGCATCCATTGCAGCTGGAAACGCAGGAGTTCCAGTGATCGTCGACGGATTCTTCTACGGCCGCGCTAGTGGCATGGCCCCACGTTCACGGTTCGTTCACTTTATTATTTCAATTAATTCATATACAGTATAAGAAAATCCAAACTTAATTTGAGCTATTAATGTACACACACACACACATATATATATATATGAATATATATATATATATATATATGTATATCATAAGCTAGTTGAATTTACTTGTATGCATTGTAGTTTCTCTCGTTGCTTTTGCTTCACAGAATAGCTGTTTACAAGGCCATCTACCCAACTATCGGAACTCTTGCTGACGTAATCGCAGCAATCGATCAAGTATCTCTCCTATATATGTATATATATATTTGTATATGTATATACCCAAAAAAGATTCTATGAATTACATAAGCATAAATTCGCATTCTCCCGTTTACTGCAAGGCGATAATGGACGGAGTAGATGTGCTGACGCTGTCGGTGGGGCCGGACGAGCCGCCGGAGGACAAACCGACGGTGCTGGGGATGTTCGACGTGGCGATGCTGTTGGCCAGGAAAGCGGGAGTGTTCGTGGTCCAAGCCGCAGGGAATCACGGCCCTTCTCCGTCTTCAGTCGTGTCTTACAGCCCCTGGGTCGTCGGAGCCGCAGCCGGAAGTACGGACAGGTCTTATCCCTCTTCCCTTTTCCTCGCCGGCGGCCAGAACGTTGGAGGCATCGGACTTTCTGGTGAAAAGCTTCTTCCTTTATTTTTTTGTCTCTCTTTTAAATTGTTGATTTTTGGCTCCTTTTTATTTCGGGTTTAGATTCAATTTATTTCGTTATTTTCAGATTTTTTGTTATAAATATATATACTCATTTAATTTTATATTGAATTCGGTTTGATTGGTAAATAAAATAGTATTCATTTTCTAAGGAATTTTTTGTTTTTCGGTTATTTTATTATTTGATTTTATATCGAATTCGATTATGATATAATAATGAATATTCAGTTCAAATTGACTCAGTTTTGGAGATAACGTTACCATCCTAGGTTTTAGTGAACAATATAGAATCTCTTATACATATATACATATATATATAATATGTAATATGTATTGTAATGGATAGGGCCAACATTTGGAGCCGGTTTGCTACAGCACAAGCTAGTGTTAGCAAAAGACGCAATGAGAAGGAACATGTCGTTTCTTGGGACGGAAGCAAGCGTAGAAGAATGCCAAAGCCCCGAAGCATTAGAGCCGGCGATTGTATTCGGAAGCATCGTGATATGCACTTTCTCCGACGGGTTCTACAACCAGACCTCCTCCCTCCTCAACCTCCTCTCCACTGCCGCCTCTCTCCGCTTCTCGGGTTTCGCCTTCGTGGCCAACCCGAGGTTCGGAGACTTTGTCGCAGAGCCTGTGATTTTCCCTCTGCCCGGAATTCTCATCCCCAAAGTCTCTGATTCTCAGGTAAATATAATTCAGATTCATTGAATAGATTTATGACAGAGGTTCTCTTGGATTTTACCTCTGGTATACATATATATAGTCAGTAATGGCATGAATTCATTTTCATGAAAACGTGGAATGTTTCTCGATCGTAGATTGTGATGAGGTACTACGAGGACAAAACGTACAGAGACAAGAGAGGAACGGTGACAGAGTTCGGAGGAAGAGCGAGAATAGGAGAAGGAAGAATAGCTGAATTGGTCGGAAAAGCGCCGGCGGTGAGCAGATTCTCGTCCAGGGGGCCGGACTTCATCGACGTGAATCGGAAAGTCCTGGATGTGCTGAAACCTGATGTTCTAGCTCCTGGTCACCAGATCTGGGGTGCTTGGACCCCTCCAAGTGCCTTTGACCCCATCCTCACAGGTTAGGGTTTACTTTACTTCTCGGGCAAGTAATCTTTTGAATACCATATAGTATATTTTTAAGCAATCCCTAAAAACCCTAAACCCAAAAAAAGCCCTCGAAACAGGACCTTATCCATCCTCACACGTTAGGGCTCACGATTACTTTACTTCTCGGGCAAGTGATATAATATATTTGGTTAAAATTATATTTGGAATTTTGTGAAAATGTGTAATAACTAACACGTTTGGTTTTTTGTCAGGACGTAGCTTTGCGCTATTGTCAGGTACGAGTATGGCGGCGCCGCACATAGCAGGGATCGCCGCGCTGATAAAGCAGATGAATCCGACGTGGACTCCGGCGATGATAGCGTCGGCTATTTCCACCACTGCCTCCGCCGTCGACAGCTCCGGCGAAGTCATTGCGGCGGAGTCCTACGACGTCTACGGTTTATTTCCTTCTAACCATTTTGACCGTGGAGCCGGTCATGTTAATCCGGGCCGGGCCATGGATCCTGGCCTTGTTTTACCCGCAGGTATACATATACTATTCTTTTTTAATTATGTTTTTGTCAAAAGATATTTTTTTTATACAAGTGGGTAAGTTCGAATAGGATAGGTTTATTTTGGATTTGGATTTGATTCACTTCTAATTATGTTTTTATTGTTTTTAGATTGAAAATATAATTGATTTGGATATTAGTTTAGTTTAGGTTTTTCCTATCTACTTCTGCTCGATTTTTTTGTAGGTGTAGAAAATGGTTAAAAATAAACTAGATTGTTATCATTTATCAAATATATAGATATTTAACAAATGGGGAAGTTGAATAGATTTCAATTAATTTCGGATATGGGCAAGAAAAATCATATATATATATATATATATACATATTCTTAGTTTGATGGAAGAATTGACTTTGATATAGTTTAGCTTATTTCATTTCTAGTTCCGTCTAGCGTAAAAAATATGATTAAATTAAACCAATTTTCTTCTGATTTGGTTTTTATTTGATTTTTTAATATTCAATTTTGTATTCGTAGATTTATGTGCCATTTTTTTTATAAATTTGTTATACGATCCTTTTTATTTGTCTAAAAAAATTGGTAGATTGTATCATTAATAGTAATACGTTGTGAGTTTATAAGTTTTTTAATGATGGAACTATTGAACCAGGTTTTGAAGACTACATTAACTTCTTGTGCTCAATACCGGACATAAACCGGGATATGGTTAGAGCCTCTATCGGAATGTGGTGCACCACGACGACGCTTAGCCACCCCGCAAACCTAAACCTCCCGTCGATAACTATTTCAACACTCAAAGGGTCTCTAATGTTGAGAAGAAGTTTCCAGAATGTTGCCAACAAAACCGAAACATACATCTGTTCGGTATTTCCACCCAATGGAACGACGGTTCGGTTAAGCCCACCTTGGTTTACGATACCGGTTCAAGGAAAACAAGATCTAGACATCGAATTTAACGTCACAGAAGTTCAAAATCAATTCACTTTCGGTGAAATTGTTCTAACGGGAAGTTTAAACCATATTGTGAGATTGCCATTATCGGTTAAGACTGTACCGATCGTCTAGTGTAAGTGTGCAGAATCAATTTCGGTTCGGGTTATCTTGGTTATAATTTCATTCGGTTTGACTTGGTGTAGTGTTACGATATTAAAAACTAGTTTGATATCGATTAGAAATTGAATTTGGATTACATAAAACTCTTAAAAAGCATATGAGGTTGTTCAGATGCCAATCCTAGTTGGTACTACATCATACATCTTTTTTTTTTATATTGTGGTTACTTGTATAAGTTAAATGAGATATAACACACAAATATACTCATACTTTCTCTCTCTCTAAAGCTTCAGCTCTGTGAGGTTCTTACAAAACTACTTTCTTCCAGCGAGAGACCATAATTTCCGGCAATTCTTAATCGGAGAGAGACCATAATTTCTATCTCTCTACACTGTATTACCATAAAATCATTGTGTTAAAGTTCGAATCTCTCCACACTCTCTTTATGGGTTTTGTCTTTCATTTAATCGATTTCGATTTATCTACCTTCGTAAGAACATGTATTTATGTTGCAAAGAACTGAATTCCACATATATAGATAGTTCTGATGATCTACGATAATTTTGAATTTGCTCCCATTATGTATGTAGATTATCTTCTTGTTGTTTCTTGTTTTCGGGTTTAAACTACATACATTTCTTGTTTGGAATTTGGCTACAAAATGTATAATTCCTTGTTTAGTATTTTGTTCATTTCGCATCACATCTAGATTATCACTATCTAGATTTTGGAAATTTTTGTCTTGAACTCGATAATTTTCAACAAGACATCTGATTTGAAAATTTCTTTTAAAAATCTTTGGTGATACTAATGACAACCATCAGATTTCTAAAGTTTCTTATAATCAGACAATATATAGATGATAAAGCGTTTGAGCACTGAAGGAATAGATGAAAAATACAGTATCAATTTGTTGTCTGATGATGAGATCCTCTAGATATTGTAACTCTTGAATACAAACGATGCGGGAGTTACTTTCTTCCAGAGCTACTTTCTTCCGATGAAAGATCATAATTTCCGGCGATTCTTCATTGGAGAGAGACCGTACTTTCTAGCTCTCTCTACACCGTATTTCTATAAAATTATTGGTTAAGATTCGAATCTCTCTACGCTCTCTTTATTGGTTTTGTGTTTCATTTGATCGATTTCGGTTGATTTTACATCGAGAAGAACATGTATTTATGTCGTGAACACTACAAAAAAATCAGCAAATTCCAACGAATTTTCCAACGGATTTATCCGTTGGAAATTTTTCAACGGATTTTCAACGGTTTTCAACGGCATTTTAACGGTGATTTCCGTTAAAAATCCGTTGAAAATTTCCAACGGATATCCGTTGGAATCGCCCGTTGGAAATTTTTAACGGAATTTTCAACGTATTCAATTGAAAAAATTAGGGTTGAAATTTTCCAACGGTATTTCCAACGGATATCCGTTGGAATTTTTTTTGGAAATTTTAAAAAAAAATTCCAACGGAATTCCAACGGATGTCAGTTGAAATTTTTTTTGAAAATTTTAAAAAAAAATTCCAACGGAATTCCAACGGATGTCGGTTGGAAATTTTTTTGGAGATTTAAAAAAAAAATTCCAACGGAAATTCCAACGGATGTCGGTTGGAAATTTTTTTGGAGATTTAAAAAAAAAATTCCAACGGA
>NW_010965019.1:1774393-1788427 GCF_000463585.1 Tarenaya hassleriana
CCCCGACATCTATCCCGATCCCGATCCCGCAACTCACTTCCCAGTAGGTCACCCATCCTTCCACTGCTCCAGCTCAATCCTCCTTAACCCTGGAGTTCCAATTGACAATCATCCAACTGCTCCAAGTTAAACTTCTGATATTACATAACATTAATATATATACATATATAAATGTTTATACATATAAATATTTATATACATACATACATATATACATACATACATATACATATATATAAATATTTATATATATATATATGAATTCGAATGTATACATACGTTAATATTTATATATATATATACATATATTTATATATATGTATATATATGTATGTATATATATAAATATTTATATATATGTATATGTATGTATATATGTATGTATGTATATAAATATTTATATGTATAAACATTTATATATGTATATATATTAATGTTATGTAATATCAGAAGTTTAACTTGGAGCAGTTGGATGATTGTCAATTGGAACTCCAGGGTTAAGGAGGATTGAGCTGGAGCAGTGGAAGGATGGGTGACCTACTGGGAAGTGAGTTGCGGGATCGGGATCGGGATAGATGTCGGAGTTGGGCCGGGGGATCGGGGTCGGGGCTGGAGGATCGGGATCGGTGCCGGGGGTCGGGATCGGGATCGGGATCGGTATCGGGATAGATGTCGGGGCCGGGGTCGGGATCGAGAATATATTTTGAATTTTTTGTTGGAATGTTCCAACGGATTGCGGTTGGAAATTCCGTTGGAAAATTCCAACGGATATCGGTTGGAAATTCGGTTGGAAAATTCCAACCGATAAATCCGTTGGAAATCCGTTGGAAAATTCCAACGGATTGCGGTTGGAAATCCGTTGGAAAATTCCAACGGAAAAATTCGTTGAAATTCCGTTGAAAATTCCAACGGTTTTCCAACGGAAACCGTTTTCTAACGACGAAATTCCAACGGATTTATCCGTTGGAAATCCGTTGGAAACGTTAATTTCCAACGGAAATTTGGTCATTTCCAACGGATTTGCCCGTTGGAAATGACCATTTTTTTTGTAGTGGAAGAATTGAATTCCACATATATAGATAGTTCTGTTGATCTATAATAATTTTGAATTTACTCCCATTATGTATGCAGATTATCTTTGTGACAGCCTAAGATACTGTAGGAGGGCGAAGAGTGATCGCCGGTGCGAGAGGCATAGTGTAACGACCCGAGGCCGCTACGGAATGATAGAACTGTCCCCACACACCAACACGGGACCTTTTAGCGTGCTTTGTCCTCACTCGCACACATCCCGGAAAGTACTTCCCAGGAGGTCACCCATCCTAAGACTACTCCAGAGCCAGCACGCTTAACTTTGGAGTTCTCTCGAGATGGCTAACCGAAAAGGTAGATGCATCTTGTTGCTATGAGTAGCTCAATTAATTCCTTTAAGTTACCTTAGACTGTATAGTCCCATACCTACACAGCCCTCGGATCCCTCTCATTCCGGTGCGTCCGCTTCGTCCCTGTACCCCCTACCGAGAAGCTCGTCAGGAGCCGCCCCTTGTCCATGCCTCTCGCACCGGCGATCACTCCCCGCCCTCCTGCGGTACCCTGGGCTGTCACAGGCCCACCAGCTTCCGCCTGGTTCATCCACGAACCACACCGTACTGGGAGAGAACCGGCTCTGATACCATTTGGAACGACCCGAGGCCGCTACGGAATGATAGAACTGTCCCCACACACCAACACGGGACCTTTTAGCGTGCTTTGTCCTCACTCGCACACATCCCGGAAAGTACTTCCCAGGAGGTCACCCATCCTAAGACTACTCCAGAGCCAGCACGCTTAACTTTGGAGTTCTCTCGAGATGGCTAACCGAAAAGGTAGATGCATCTTGTTGCTATGAGTAGCTCAATTAATTCCTTTAAGTTACCTTAGACTGTATAGTCCCATACCTACACAGCCCTCGGATCCCTCTCATTCCGGTGTGTCCGCTTCATCCCTGTACCCCCTACCGAGAAGCTCGTCAGGAGCCGCCCCTTGTCCATGCCTCTCGCACCGGCGATCACTCCCCGCCCTCCTGCGGTACCCTGGGCTGTCACACATAGACAATAGACGACTCTCCTGACGAGCTTCTGGGTAGGGGGTACAGGGATGAATCAGACGCACCGGAATGAAAGGGATCCGAGGGCTGTGTAGGTATGAGATTACACTGTCTAAGTTAAAGGAATTAATTGAGGTACTCATAGCAACAAGATGCATCTACCTTTTCGGTTGCCCATCTCGAGAGAACTCCAAAATTAAACATGCTGACCGTGGAGTAGTCTTAGGATGAGTGACCTCCTGGGAAACATTTTCCGGGATGTATGCGAGTGAGGACAAAACACGCTAAAAGATCCCGTGTTGGTGTGTGGGGATAACTCTATCATTCCGTAGCGGTCTCGGATCGTTATAAATGGTATCAGAGCCGATTCTCTCCCAGTACGGTGTAGTTCGAGGACGAACCAGGTGGAAGCTGGTGGGCCTATGACAACTTAGGATACCATAGGAAGGTGAGGAGTGATCGCCGGTGCGAGAGGCATGGACAATGGAGTCGAAGACTCCTGACGAGATTCTGGTTAAGGGGTACAGGGATGAATCAGACGCACCAAAATGAGAGGGATCCGATGGCTGTGTAGGTATGGGACTACACAATCTAAGATAACTTAAAATGAATTAATTGAGCTACTCATAATAACAAGATGCATCTACCTTTTCGGTTGTCCATCTCGAGAAAAATCCAAAGTTAAGCGTGCTGACATTGGAGTAGTCTTAGGATGGGTGACTTCTTGGAAAGCACTTTCCGGGGTGTATGCGAGTGAGGACAAAACACGCTAAAAGATCCCGTGTTGGTGTGTTGGGACAACTCTATCATTCCGTAACGGTCTCGTGTCGTTACAATCTTATTGTTGTTTCTTGTTTTCGGATTTAAACTGCATATATTTCTGGTTTGGAATTTGGCTGCAAAATGCATGATTTCTTTTTTAGAGTTTTATTCTTTTCGCATTACTACTATATAGATTTTGAAAATTTTCGTGTTGAACTCGATAATTTTCAATATGATTTGTGATTTCAAAATTATTTTTTCAAATCTTTAGTGCTTCTAATGAGAACCATTAGATTTCTAAAGTTTCTTGTATTCAAACAACATATAGATGATAAATCATTTGAACATTAAAAGAATCGATGACAAAGACAATATCAATTTGTTGTCTAATGATGAGATCCTTTGGATATTGTCATTCCTAAATACAAACGATGCATGAGCTACTTTACCACTTTCTTCCGGCGAAAGACCATAATTTCCAGAGATTCTTCATCAAAGAGAGACTATAATTTCTAGCTCTCTCTCTACATTGTATTTCTATAAAATCATTGTGTTAAGATTCGAATCTCTCTACGCTCTCTTTATGGGTTTCGTGTTTCATTTGATCGATTTCGTTTGATTCCACCTCCGGAAGAATATGTATTTATATTGCGAAGAACTGAATTCCACATATATATATATATATATAGTTCTGATGATCTATGATAATTTTGAATCTACTTCCATTACAATATTATCTTCTTGTTGTTTCTTATTTTTGGGTTTACACTGCATACATTCCTGTTTGGAATTTGACTACAAAATGCATGATTTCTTGTTTAGAGTTTTGTTCATTTCGTATCTCATCCAGATTACTACTATCTAGATTTTGGAAATTTTCGTTTTGAACTCGATAATTTTCAATATGACATTTGATTTTATAATTTCTTTCAAAAATCTTTGGTGATATTGAGAACCATCAGATTTCTAAAGTTTCTTATATTCAAACAACATATAGATGATAAAACGTTTGAACACTGAAGGAATAGATGACAAAGACAATATCAATTTGTTGTTGATGATGAGATCCTCTGGATATTGTCACTCCTGAATACAAATGATGCAGGAGTTACTTTCTTCCAGAAATACTTTTTTCTGGTGAAAGACCATAATTTTCGGTGATTCTTCATTAGAGAGAGCTACTTTGAAGTACTTTACTACGAATGATAATCACGATGCTAATTGTTTGGATCTTTATATTCCTGAGGTTATGGAGGCACAGGTTTGGTACATTTCTGATTTCGAGTCCAAATTCTTATGTCATCTTACCTCATTCAGGTAGCTTGTGTTGAGTTTATATGTAGAGGTAATATGTTGTTGTCTGTTGAATTGATCTGGTTTTATCATATAAAACTAGTATCTGAAACCTGGGCAAAGCCTAAAGATACGAGATTGCAAATGATACCAAAAATTCAGAATCTTTGCATTTATGTTCGTCTTGTATGGTACTGTACTGAATTTTTATGGTCTATATGTGCAGACTCTGTATCCTACTGGTTGTGTACTACATTAGCTTGTGCATTTGGAGCTATGTACATTTACATTTAGGTGAAATCTTGTTATGTGTTTGCTTGAACATTCTCCCCTAATCTACACGTTTTCAAGCTTGACTAGGTACATTTACCTGCAACCCAAATGGCGAAATTGTCTCCATACTTTTCTTCATATATCTCATAACTTAAATGATCTAATGAATTATATTTATATTCTGTTAAAAACTCAGGCTTGTGATGAAAGTGAGGAACATTGTCAGGAAAATTTGAGGAACCGAAAAATGTTTCTAAATGTTTGTTGTTCCATCTTGAAACCTCATAATGGAGAGAATATTCGGGAAGAAAGATGGAAAAGGAAATAACAAAGTATATCTGGAGAAACTTCAGATTTTGAAAGATAGCAACTTTCTTATCCAGAGGATATTTTAATAAACTTGGGGTGATAAAGGAGTAAGAATAATCGTTAAGAGCTTCAGATACATGTGAGTTTGTTTTCTGATTAGTTCTGTACAAAATGAACACTTAAAACATTATTTATAGCATTTGGTCAGAAAAAACTTAATTTAATTGTTAATAGAATTTGAGTAGATATTTCAAAGATTTGTCTCATGGTAAATGTTGAAAAGATTAGAATACCCGATCTCAAAACATAATTTATCAATACCTATTCAATTTCTTAAAAATTTAAGTGAGTAAAGGTATCGAACCATTTCGAATTTCGATTCAGATTCTTTTATTTCAATTATAGAAAATTATAATTATTAAATTTTTATCCTAAAATCGATTTGATTCGGTATGACTTGGATTATTTGTAATTTTTTTTCAAAAAAAATTATTTTTTTATTTAATTATTTTGGATTTAAAAAAATCATAATTATTCCATTTTTACATTCAATATGTCCGATTGTTAACCAAAATCACCATTTCTACGGAAAAGGAGGGTGAGGCGGAAAGACCAATGATAGAGAACGAGACAAGGAGAGGCGAGAATTTTGTTAATTAATTTCACGAGTTGAATATCTAAGATTTTTTGGAAATAACAAAAATATATTTATGGTTGCCTTTAGATAAACATGGACGGACGTTGGATGCAACCTACCAAAGAAAATTTATTTTCTGCCAAAAAATATTATATTGCCTTTTTCTCGTTTCCGAATGTTTACCTTTTCTTCTTTAAAAGCTAATAAATCACCAAGTCACGCTTTCTGGATTTTTTTTTACCATTGAAACGCATAAAAAAAATGTAAATGTTAAATGCTATATGCGTTTCCTTTTCTGAACATTCTTTCTCTGTGTATTTATACAGATCACAATATCAAATTCATTATTATACATTAAAGATTCGTGTTCCCTTTTTTTTTTAATGATATGCAGAAGATTATCTCCGGTAAATAAATCTTTCTATTTCTTTTTCTTATTATTTTTATTTATTAAGTTAAAATGGGTTAGAATATTATTTTTATTTGTAGTTGGATTGCAAAGGGAGGGTTGGTTGACGAGGCAGTTTATAAGGTGTGGAACTCTGTTTCCTCCGAGCCCACAGAATTCATTCTCTCCTGGAAGATTCTCCGTGGAAATTAACGGAAAATCGCTACGCTTTGATCCTTGACTTCTATTTACACACAGTTTCTAGGTTTTCTGATTGCGGGACCTTGCCAGAGGCTTTCCAGCGAATTCTAGGGTTCGATCCGTGGCAAGATCGTTTGTTGAGTTATTTCTCTGCTGGAATTTCTTCGAAGGTGCACTTTCCGACCTGTTTTGGTTGTTAATTTCCGTCCCCTATTCCGTTCGTGTTGCTTGATTTCGTTGAATCGATCCCTCGTTTTTTTTTGAGGTATTCTTTTTGTTTTCCTCTTTGGGAGCTTGGTGTTTACAATGTCGTTAGGTTTTGGCCGTGTTGAGTGGAATCTCGTTGATCCCTTGGAACATTGATTTGCATTATTAGGGCTTTAATGATTTCGCTGGAGATCGATTCTGCTGGTGGTGTTCATGTTTTTAGGGTCTTGGAAGCCTTTTTTGCAGAAAAATTCCGTCTTCTAAATGGTTGATGAAAATCAAAGCAATCAGAATCTCTTGATATAATGTGTAGAATCTGATTCTTGCGTAGGGAAAAGTGAGTGAATCTCTCAACTGAAATTTAGATTGAATTGAATTGAACTTAAGGATGATGCTATATTACCTCAATTGTTGCGCTTGACCGAAATTTGGGCAAACCTCTCGTTGCAGTGGAGATGCACACTGCAGTTGCCAGCAGAGTAAGTTTCGATCGGATGAACTTGGATTCTTGGAAGGTGAGGAAGAAAAGAATTCCCAGATCTGTTCAGCCGAAAAGGAATAGAAATGTAGCAGAAGAGAAAGAAGCGGGCAAGGTTGTAAGACCAAGACTTCCTGATAAGAGGCGGAAACGGTCTGAATCAGACAAAGGAGAAGCGGGTAAACGGATACCGAAAAGGAAGCGGAGTACTGTAAGAAGGAGATACATATGCAACGATGAAATTGATGATGAATGGGAGAAAGAACAGGAAGTGATCATGAATTTGAAGTTAACATCTCGCAGCAGGAGCAGGAATTCAGATAGCATGATTACTGACAACCCATCAAAGGTTTCAGAAGAGGAAACAGAGCATGATGTGGATACTGGTCTCTGTACACGTTCTCAGTCACCTGCTTCAGACTCATCAGCTTCGGTTTTTAAAGACAATGTTTCTGATAATTGCAGAAGCATGACAAAGAGTTTAAAGGTGATATGTTTCACTTATGTTCCTTAAATCTCGTGAGCGAAGAAAACAATTGTGGGAACTGTATTGAATGTTTTGTCTACAATTATTCTTTTTGAACAGGCACAGATGGGGGATCGTGCAATTTGCCATCAATGCTTGAAAGGGGAAAGAAAAACTCTTTTAATTTGCACTTTTTGTGAGGAAAACTTATATTGTCTGCAATGTATAAAGAAATGGTTAATCTTCTGTCCTTGCATCTGTATATTTTGTTAGTCTTCTAATAAACAGGCCTTCATATCCTTGCTTTGTTTACGATTTACACAGGTATCCCCATATGTCCCAAGAAGATATCATCGGAAAGTGTCCTTTTTGCCGCAGAAATTGTAACTGTGGCATATGCTTACACTCGAATGGATTGATCGAGGTATGAACTTGTTCTTTACATCTGTTCTTGCGCTTTCTTGGTTTTCCAGTCTGCTTCCAAATGCCATTACGTATCTCTGCACCCGGGTTGGTTTAGGATTCAGATATTAATCCACATCTGATATCTTATTTGATATCTGTGATATAAAGAACTATACATTCAATCAAAACATGTGATTTTATTTGACAATCCCAACATCTTACAGACATCAAAAAGGGAGCTCACAACTTGTGAAAGGCTTCATCATCTCCGATACTTGATTGAGTTAGTACTTCCGTTTCTGAAAAGCTTAGGCGAAGCACAGAGGAAAGAGATTGAAATTGAGGCAAAGGTTCAAGGTACGATCTTCCTCCTCCTAAGAAATGATTTCACTTTCTAGAAGATGATTTTTCATTGTCAATTGGCCTTTTCTTCTTAGGAGTGCTGCCTTCTGAAGTTGACATATCTGAGACTCTTTGCTCCAACGACGAGCGCGTCTATTGGTAAGCATTTATTCGTTCATCGTTTTTGAGGAGTTATGATATCTGGATGATATATAGACAGTGTTATTGAAATACTTTTTTCTACAGTAACCACTGTGCAACTTCTATTGTTGATCTGCATCGAAGCTGCCCAAAGTGTTCTTATGAACTTTGTCTGAGCTGTTGCCAAGAGATCCGTGAGGGACGCCTTTCAGAACGCCCTGAAATGAGGTCACAATTCGTGCACAGAGGAACCTGGTATATGCACGGTGATGCTGTGGAACCGAACTCTTCCGAATCTGAGTCTGGTGATGAAGAAGCTAAGGCTCCAATTATGTGGAATGCCAATGATAATGGAAGCATCACTTGTGCTCCAGTCGAGCTTGGTGGTTGTGGGGATAGTGCTTTGGAGCTTAAACGAATCCTACCAAGTTCATGGATCTCAGACTTGAAAGAAAAGGCAGGGACCTTTTTAGCCAAATACAATATAGGACCTAGAAGGTCAAACTGCACATGTTCAGGCATGGAGACTGATTTGCTAAGGAGAGCAGCTTCAAGGGGTGGATCTAGGGACAACTACTTGTACTGTCCTAATTCATTTGATGTTCTGAAGGAAGAAGAGCTTCTTCATTTCCAAGACCATTGGGCCAAAGGTGAACCGGTGATAGTTAGAAATGCTCTTGATAACGCAACTGGTTTGAGCTGGGAACCGATGGTCATGTGGCGGGCATTATGTGAAAATGTGGATTCAGCAACTAGCTCCAAAATGTCAGAGGTCAAAGCAATTGATTGTTTAGCTAATTGTGAGGTATATTGCCTTCCTTAAATCTCCCAGTATTTCTACAATGTAGTGTCTTGCACTGATTACACTGATTATATATTAGACGTTCTAATGGACACTATTTTTCGTTTCCCAAAACTCATACAGGTGGCAATCAATACTCGGCAGTTCTTTGAAGGTTACAGCAAGGGAAGAAGGTACAGTAACTTCTGGCCGGAGATGCTGAAGCTGAAAGACTGGCCCCCCTCAGATAAGTTTGAAGACTTTTTACCCCGCCACTGCGATGAGTTCATCTGCGCATTACCCTTCCAAGAATATTCTGATCCGAGATCTGGAATCCTTAACATTGCTGCGAAGCTTCCAGATGGACTTCTTAAACCAGATTTAGGTCCTAAAACTTACATTGCTTATGGCATTAAGGAGGAGCTCGGGAGGGGCGATTCTGTGACAAAGCTTCACTGTGATATGTCAGATGCGGTACTCTCCAAATTCTTTACCCGTTATCTTTGTTGAACAATGCGAGGTTAAGTATCACCTAATATATTAAATGGGTGTAGGTTAATATCTTGACGCATACTGCTGAGGCAACCTTTTCTGAGGAGCAGATCTCAGCAATCGAAGCTCTGAAACAAAAACATAAGAGGCAGGATGAAAAAGAACTTTTGGGTCGTGATGGATTAGGCAGTAAGTGCAGTGAAGAGCCTTGTGAAGGCAGTGAAAAAGAAAATGGACTTCCAGATGAAACTGGTGGTGCCCTTTGGGACATTTTTAGGAGAGAGGATGTTCCAAAGTTGGAAGAGTACCTTAAGAAGCATTTTAAAGAATTTAGACATACTTTTTGCTCTCCTGTCGTGAAGGTAACCCTCGTAATCATCAACCCCTTCAAGCTAAGGTTTTTTTTTTTTTTTTTTTTTTTTTTTTTTTTTTAAGTTTTTTTTTTTTTTTTTTTTTTTTTTTTTTTTTTGTAACGTGGGATTATATGTTTGAGGTATTTGGTTATACTGTTTCAGGTATATCACCCCATACATGACCAAACATTTTATTTAACAGTGGAGCAGAAGAGAAAACTCAAGGCAGAATATGGTACGTATGTGTACGTCACAGCTAGAACATGGATTGACTCGGGGTTGTGGACATGGCAACATGTATTTTCTGTGTGACTGAATGCAGGGATAGAGCCATGGACGTTTGTGCAGAAACTAGGAGAAGCAGTGTTTATTCCCGCAGGTTGTCCTCACCAGGTTCGGAACCTCAAGGTATAATGAATGAATGATTCATTCACTCCTCTATGACTTGAAAAGCTTTTGTGTTAATATAAAATCTATAACCTTTTTGTGTTGATTTATCAAGAAATAGATGATAAATAAAACTAAGGTAGGAAGCGGAATTGGTTGTTTGTGGACAGTCATGCACAAAAGTGGCTGTGGACTTTGTCTCTCCTGAGAACATAAAGGAGTGTCTCCGTCTCACCGAAGAGTTTCGCCAACTCCCCAAGAACCACAAGGCTCGTGAAGACAAACTCGAGGTTATTTCCTATTCTCTCTCTTATTTTTTCTTCTAGAGCAATATATATATATATATATATATATATATATATATAAAGCATAGCCTTTATGGAGCAGTGGTTTAAAAATTCATACCTCATATCTTGGGGTTGATCACTAACCAAAAAAAATAATATCATACAAGTACCTCAATTTTACAAAATTATACCATTACCTCAAATAAATATCTAAATTTTTAATTTGATCTGATTGATATTTTAAATATTAAAATATATCAAATTAATATATCGAGAATAATTTATAATCTCGATTGATTTTTTATTTTGAAAATTGTCTTTTAATCGATATATTACAGAGTTTGAGAATTATTATATTTTTCATGAGTATTCAAGATATCAATTTGAAATATTTCAATATTGAAGATATCAATTAACTAATTTAATATTTTAAATATTTATTTGGTATTTTTTTTATAAAGTTATTTGGCACATGGAAAGCGCTTGGTCTCAAAGGCGTTTTGGTCTTTTACGTGGGCCCATCTAACTAACCATTTAAAATGTGCCTTTAGATACTAAGGGCCTTGAATATTCTCATAACAAGAGTCCAATGGCTAACATATTCCGGTTTTTTTTCGAAAGTTGTATATTTAGTTTTATATCCGATTTTTTAATTTAAGATTTTTTTTTTTGGTTTTCTTATAACAATATTCATTTTATAAAAGAGTTTTTTGTTTTCCTATTTTGTTCGGGTTTTTAGTTATTTCATATTTATTTTTGGGTTTGATTAATTTAATTGGGTTAAATCATACCCGATTAGTTTTTACGTCAGATTTTATTGAGATGATATATTATTCGATTCGGTTTGGATACAATTCGTATACTTTCCAAGCACGCATTGATAACGCGAAGTTGAGGGTTGTACACCAAAAGTCATTCCCCTTTGAAAAGACCATTTTACCCTTCAGTCTCCACAGTGAGTCCATGGACCATGGCTTTTCTAAATCACGCGGTTGCCGACAGAAGATGCCCAATAAGGGTATACATGTCATTTTATCAAAATCTTTGCAAACAAATCTTTTATAATGTTCCGTGATTCACTTGGGGATAAAACGTCATTTTTATGCCAAACGTAGTAATTTTTCCAAAGGTTTTGAATTTTATTGGGGCTTTGATTAAGCTCATACCAAAGTGAACCCGAACAAGGTTTGGTTTGGTTTGGATCATATTAGATCAAAGAGTATTCCCTTTGGTTTATATGGTTCGTCGAATTTTTTCCCAACCCTACTCGGGGGTGATCCATCCTCATGTGTAAAACAATGTGGATGCGGGAAAAAACAAAGGGAAGACCCAAAAAGCTTGCAATTGATGGCATACATTGTGCCAGTCATTCAAGCGCAAAATCGCAATCAATTGCAAACGCTACATAGCACCATTCAAGTCCTATCAAGTGGTATCATTCAAAGCAAATCTTGTTGGGAACGTTACTTAGGTTTGTAAAGTTGAAAATAGATGTTTCTTGTTGATATTGATTGTAAAGATATATTCATTCGGTTTTTATATCATTTTTCAGTTTGACTCTTATCACGTCTTTTATTAAAAATATATTTTTGAAAGGTTTTAGTTTTTTCTATTTTCATCTTCGGTTTTGATTAATTTAATTTGGTTTTAGAAAATCATATCCAATTGTTTTTTGGGCCGGATTTGGTTCGGATTGCGGTTTATATTTTATTCAGTTCGGTTGGATTTTGTATATCCACACCGAAATGTTCAATAAAACTTAAATTCCACGAGAGAATGGTTTGATTTCTTTATGATAGAGTTCTACTAGGAAACGAATACTAAAGTTCGCAATGAACTTTAATGTTTTGGTTTTTTGAAATCTCTACAAATTGTCAAGGTGAATTCTCTACAAAATTCTATAAGAAATTTACAAAATTTCTTATAGAATTCGATAAGAATATGTAAAATTTTCAAGTTGTCAAAGAAATAGTTTTAGTTAGGGTTGGACGAATGGTTTGGTTATTTCATAAATAAATAAAAATTAAATGTGAAATGGTGGAAAACAAATGACTAAACTTTTCGCTTGACAAATTTATTTCTAACTTGCAAAATGTATCTCAATCTTGTTTATTGGTGTCAGTAAAAACATCGTCGATATTGATTCAAAAATTAGTTTGAAAAATATAATGACATATTTTACAAGTTTGAGAATTATAATAATATATTTTTCAAGTTTAAGAATAAATTTATTAAGCGAAAAGTTTAGTAATTTATTTTTCACCATTTTACAAGTTTAGAATTTTTTATGGAGTTTACCTAAAATCTTATATAAATACTTGAACTTTACAAAATGTGCCCAAAAAACATATAAATTTTAGTTTGATTTAATTGATATTTCAAATATTATAATGTTTTCAATTGATACTTCAAATGTTGAAATGTTTTAAATTAATATTTCAACTCATGAAATTGAGTATAATTTACAATTTTTGATTCGTTTTTATGATAGAAATTATTATCTAATGTATACATCGTCGTCACACTCGAAATTAAAAATTGTCATCTATTTTATAAGATGAAGTATTTATTTAGAACATTTAATATTTGAGGTATCAATTTCAAATATTTTAATATTTAAAATATCCATTAGATCAAATTAAAAGTTTAGATATTTATTTGACACATTTTGTAAAATGTGGGTATTTATATGAGGTTTTTTCAAATTAAATAATTGTCCGGTTATGAATTTTTAGAATTCGAAAATAGATGATCCCGAATAAATCGTAACCGAATAAATTGAATTTGCATTAATCGTAACCGAATAAACCGAACTAAACCATTTATCTTATATTACTGATTAACACAATAAATATTGTATCTAAGTAGGGAAATTAGCATAGTTTATAACTAGGGATGGTCTTTTATTATTAACTGAATAGTCGAATCAAATCAAATAAGACATAATCTTAAAGAACCGAATCTAATATAAAAACCGAATGGTTTTTGAATTCTCTAAACTAAAAAAATAAAACCAAACTAAATAAAAAATAATCAAGAAAACGATTTTTTGAAACAATGAATTTTCTACCAATAAAAAACCAAATCGAATCAAAATAAAATCGAGTTGAATTGAAATGAAGTTGTTATAAAAACTAAATGATTATAGTTTTTCTATAGCCGAAATAACCAGATTCAAATATAATTAAAGCAAATGGTCATCTCTGTATAATGTATAACTATATAACTAAAATAAGGTTTTTATTATTTTTCTAAATTAATTTTTTGTAATTGGATTTATTACTCAAATCAAATCTATATTTTGATACAATTTTAATTAGAAATAATTGAGCTAAACCGAATCATAATTGAATCAAACCGAACCTACTAAGACCAAATAATGGTTGTGTTACGAATTCTTAAAATTTGAAATTAATGAATTCAAATTAATTGAACCGAACCGTTCACACTCCTATTTTAGTGGGAAAACCGAGAATTGAGTGAATTTTTTGGGTAAAAGTTATATTTTTAGAAATAAAATTAAATCTAAATATTACGTGTGATGTTTTAAAATATTTTTTAATATATGGGTTTGGATTTTGGATTGGCGTGTTGTTTGTTTGAGTCATTGTAATTAATGAGTATAAAAGGTTTAATCCACTAAGAATATGAAGCGTGGGTTAAGAGTAGGGTGCCAAAATGACCGGGTCGAGCCAGCCCGGCCCGAGCCCGACACAAGCCTGGATATTTACGGGTCGGGCCGGGCC
>NW_010965019.1:1788635-1793884 GCF_000463585.1 Tarenaya hassleriana
ATTTCGTGATAATAAAAAGATAAAAAAAATAGGTTACAAAATTATGTATTTTGATCTAATATAAATTAAAATTTAAATTTTTTTAATTTTATATGGTAATAAATTTTTAAAAATGATAAATTATTATATTTTTCATTTGGAATAATTATTTGAAACTAATAGTATTATAATTTTGATTATATCATTTATGAAAATATTATATTCTAAATTATTTAGTATTAAACAAGTTTTTAATTTTTTTAGAACTTTCTATATTATATAATATTTGTATATTTTTTATACATGTATATACATTATAAATATTTATATATATAAAAGATTGAATAAATATATATATATATATATATCATTAAATATGTGCGAATATATATATGTATACATATATTTATCTATATACACATATATTTATATATATAATTTATATTTTAATCGGGTTTACGGGTCGGGTCGGACCGGTCCGGCCCGAATCCGCTTTTGGCCCGTAATTTTTCGGGTCGGGTCGGCCCGGCCTGAAGAACGAACGGGCCTTGATTTGTGAAGCCCGAGCCCGTAAATTTTACGGACGGGTTCGGGTCGGATATCGGATCTCGGGCTTTTTTAACACCCCTAGTTAAGAGTGTAGACCAATTAAACCATTTAGTCCACCAAGAATACCACGTCAACGGATTGACTCATTCAACCCATTTGATGTGATAGTTTTGGTTCGATTTATAACTGAATCGAACCAAATAATACAAATCGAATTAGAATGAGTATTTTTTTTCTTTAAAACCAGAATCCAAACTGAATATTAGAATATCTGTAAAAGTGATTTTTTACGGGATGAATGTTTTATCAATAAAATCGAAACGGATTGAGTCGAATATAAATATCGAATGGATATAATTTTTTTTTTTATAAAAATGAGTATTGAAAAACATATAGAAGTAGAATTTACTAATGATAGATATTTATATTTCTCTTTGTTTTGCAGATAAAGAAGATGGTGATTTACGCGGCTGAAGAAGCCTTCAAAGAACTCGAGACATTGTTGCGAGATCCTCCTGTCCAAATTTACTCTATGGAAAGGTCCTGACTGATTTCAACAAGAATCTTTCCTCATTCAGATAGTTGGTTTTATAAGACAGTGTTGTCATCTCTAGTTTTCACTTGATACAGATTTGTGGTTAGTTCGAAAAGATAATTACAGTTTTGGTTTTTATGTTTTTTGGATCGTAAGAAATAAAGTTCCAAACACATATTAAGTTTGAGGAAACATTCTAAATAAAACATATGAATTTGTTCAAATTTTATAGGCGAATATATAATATAATACAGATAAACTTAAGACTAAAAAATGATAAAAATGAAAAGTAAAAATATATACATATATGTATATATATACATAATACATATATATATATATCAATATACATATATACTAATAGAGAAAAAATGTAATCGCATATAAATACCTGAACTTTTACAAAATTCTCAAATAAATAACTGAATTATAAAACTCTCAAATCAATACATGAATTTTTCAAAAATTCCATATAAATACCCAAACTTTTAAAAAACTTCCAAATACAACAATTTTTGTTGACGGCGTTAATCGACGAAGTGATCAGATTCCGTTATAAATTAAACGGCGGTAATAGAATTTGGTTGTATTTGGAAGTTTTTTAATTTTTTTTTTGTTTAATGTGAGTGTATATTTAACAAAAACCAGAGTTTGTTACAATCATGCCATTGGTGCATGTAAACAAAATAAAACAAGATAAAACAAGGAATTCCCATCACAAAATGGTCAAAATAAAGAGGACATTACAAGAAACCTCGATCAGTCTAGATTAGTCGTGTTTTGGCGCATAAGAAAATATCAATTCTCCAACAATGAGCATGTTCTTCCATGGTGCTGCAACCTGAGATAGAGTATAACATTTCGTACTGCCTTGTCGAGTTTCCATCGATGATCTCGGCAAAATTTGACTCATTCTTGAATAAGCGGTTGTTCCTCTCCTGCCAAATAACGTGAATTGTCGCCTGAAAGAGGAGCTTGACAATGGTTAGTCGATCCTTTGTTGTGTTGTGTGAGTTATTCTTGATCCACGCAATGCATGCATTCAGCTCGGTTGGCGGCTTTGGCCAGCATCTCGCCGTAAAAGCAGACCATAGAGCAACACTGTGAGGACAATGTAGGAAAAGGTGTTGGTGAGTTTCTTCCTTATTCCCGCAAAGGCAACAAATTGGGTCGACATTCATTCCCCATCGTATGAGCCTGTCTCGCGTCGGTAATCTGTCTTGGAGAACCGGCCACAACAGAAAAGAGTATCGTGGTACAGATTCTCTAAACCAAATCACTGAATACCATGTGATACGGTGTACCGAGTCTAGAATTTATTATCCAATTCACAACTCATCGCAAGGATACGGATCTTCGTAACACGGGGTCGAACGCAAGGACCGGTAGCTAAATCTAAACCCTAATCGAAACCAAATCAAAGCAAGCAAGTGAAAGTGATGATGGAAGTATATGGAATGAATAGAAAATAAGGAAGCAAAGCAATAAAAACGTGTAAACTAGCAAGCAAGGATGACCGTGGGTGTCGGGACCGTATTCGAGTGTATGGGTATATGCTAAGCATGCGAGAATCACGATAATGAATTTGTATTCAGGATCGTCAAGCAACAAAGATAGAGAAATCACCTCCCGACATATAACCCACTATCTAAAGTTCTCTAAATCCATATCCCTATATGATTTATCAAACTAGATGTATGAAGAACGCTATCATCAACCCTAGATCGATCAAACCATATTTCTATGTGAGTAATACGATCTATTCTATCGATTTTGATCTGAAACTAAACTCATATTCCTATGTAGTTCAGAATCTAAAACAATTGATCACTGAGTCAGCAAACACCAATTGACATAAAGCGCAAATCGATAAAACCGAAACAAATCCAAATCGTAACCAAGTTAGGGTTCAAACATACCCAAAACACAAACAAATCTCTAACCACAGACGTGGATCTACTCACGGTTCATGAAAAACAATAAAAAGCTCATAGAAAAAGAGATGAAAGAAGGGACAGAAAAGTTCATGTCGATGTTTAGTCTTCACGATCAAATCCTCCTTCTTCTTCCCGAAATCCCATGAACTTCTATTCTTCTCTCACCAAAAGCTCTCCAAAAGTTTGTATCTAAGTATTCTCTAAGACTCTAGGACATGTTTTGTCATTTTTATAACCCTCGGGTGGCTCCCAAGAGTCATTCTTTCATTTAAACTCTTAAAATCGCGAATTAAGATTTTTCTGGGTTTTGACTCGACCGAGTCAAAGTGTTGACTCGACCGAGTCAAAGTGTTGACTCGGACCGAGTCAAGTCGGGCCCATCTGACTCGGACTCTTCACGAATTTGCTCATAACTTTCTGCTC
Organism: Tarenaya hassleriana; assembly: GCF_000463585.1. NCBI lineage: Eukaryota > Viridiplantae > Streptophyta > Magnoliopsida > Brassicales > Cleomaceae > Tarenaya > Tarenaya hassleriana. The sequence continues at coordinate 1,792,059 of NW_010965019.1, forward strand.
CGGTGTCAGATTTGCGTGATTTTGGCGTCTATACGAAGCTCTTGAAATGCTCTTTTCAATGGTACAAGTACGATTTGGACTTCTATAGAGAGAGTTATTGATTTATAATACGTGTACATCTTCTGAACTTCACCTCTAATGCTCCAAAAATGCTCTTTTTGAGTCCAATCACCTCCGAAACCTGTAATTCTGTAAAACTAAAGCAAAACCGAGTTTCGTGTTCTAACACACTTAGAATGCCTATGAATGCATGTGATTATCCTGTAAAACCTAGACAAACTCTCATAAAAGTATAGAGAAAAATAAGAGTTATCACCATGGCACACGTTCTCGCGGTGACCTAAGCTGCCACCATGTCTTCGCATTTGAGAAATCTGGCTTGTATATATTGTTATCTTGCTTCCACAATGGTATGTCCGCACCTTTATCATCCGTTGGTAGCTCTCTATCCATAGCTGCAACTGAATGCTTTGAATGGCATCCATTCGAGCACCAGGAAGCCGCCATGAAGTTCCCACAACTGCATCTCGAACTGTGGTTTGTCTAGGTATACGCATCAACCTCATACCAAGCTCCCCGACAAGGTTTATGAAGGGGCCAAGGCTTGTCCAGTCGTCCAACCAAAAGTGAGTGTTTTTCCTGTCATTAACCTGCATCTTAATGAATTTCCGGGCCTCGTCTCTTATTCCCAACAACTTTCTAAAATTCCATGATGTAGTCGAACTCGGCTTCAAGTCCCAAAAGCTTTTATTCCTCATTACATTCTCATGCAACACCCAAAGAGAACCAGATTTGCTAAAAAGGAGCCAAACCTGCGTGAGTTTGAAGGCGTTGTTGTAATCTACCAGCTTGCGTAAACCAAGACCTCCCTCTTTCTTCGGTAGGCAAATTGTTTCCCAGGATACACGGGACGGAGCCTTGCTTCTGATATCGGATTTCCATAAGAAAGAGGTACAAATGTTGTCAACTTTCTTAAGGAAATGTTTTGGCAGCATAAAAATTGAGCTCCAAGAATTTACAAGTCCATAGATGACTGAACTGATAAGCTAAATCTTTCCAGCTTGGGAGAGGAATTTAGTTGTCCAGATTCTGACCTTGCCTTCAATTTTGTCCAACAACGGTTGGTAATCTTGCTTCGACAGTTTACACGGGCTTAGCGGGACGCCAAGGTAACAGACCGGCAATGATCCCAGCTTGATTCCTATTAGTGAAGATAACTCTTCCTTATGTTGATCGGTAACTCCAGCCAGAAACAACTCGGACTTGTCTAGATTAATAGTCATACCTGAAAATAAACCGAAGGAGCGGAGTATGTGATGTTGGTTTAGTGCTCTATGATGTACTGTTTATGAACTTTATTTAGATACATTTGATGTATTGATACTTTCTATGGTTTATGAGAGTATTTGATTCATTACATGTTCTTGCATACTAGATGTATTATGAAATCCATGTATCATTATGAATGATACTTAACTCCCTGGTCATGTGTCATTATGGGAATGATGACATAATAAGATTAGTATGATGTGTGATTGATGATCACATAGATGATCATAGGTATTGGATACGATCACAATCATAGGTATTCGTTGGAGAACGGAATACTGGATTGACCCGCAGGAGATTGTCACATGGACTAGCGTCATGACTTGAATCTCATATGACGGTTCCATGATTGGATCCTAAGTCCTGAGATATCTACGGAATCCAACATGAGGAGTTGTGTACTTTGATTACGTCAAACGTCCTGCGTAACAGGAGGACTATAAAGGCATGTATCAGGTACGAAACGAATCATGTGCTGGATTATAGATAGTCAAGAC
>NW_010965019.1:1794492-1795326 GCF_000463585.1 Tarenaya hassleriana
TTAGGGTTTTAAGGGTGATTAACTTTGGGGAACGCCAACCAACTCTTTTGGCACGATTTTCAGACCCTAGAGAGAGGTTTGGAGAGTGAGAAAGCTAAGAGAAAGATCCCTGAAACCCTTGTGTAAAGAAGAAAGCGTTCTTCAGTCCTAGCAGACAAGTTCCAACTGTTGGAATCCTTTCTGAGGTTTGGAGAGTGAGAAAGCTAAGAGAAAGATCCCTGAAACCCTTGTGTAAAGAAGAAAGCGTTCTTCAGTCCTAGCAGACAAGTTCCAACTGTTGGAATCCTTTCTGCCTTGTGGATACGTGTAGAGGGCAAGGTATTCTTCCTGCCTACAGTGATCAGACGCGTTCTTCGATTGATGCAGGCCCCGGATCGATTGAGGTAAGCGTTCTAACGTTTCTACAAGATCATGCATGATAGGTTTTAGGGTTTCATCAAAATTTTTGTTTTTCATCCGCTGCGCAAACCCTAGAACTGATCTCTTAGGAATTAGATTCGCTCTTGAGATCCCAGGAAAACCCAACAGTGGTATCAGAGCCTGGTTGCTCTGCATGATTTTTGTTAGAACCCGATCACGCACGTTATAGGATTTGAATTGTTTGAATCCGTGTTTGCTTTGATGATATGCATGATTTGATTATGGATCTAGAGTAGATTTTCTGTTCATTGTTGCATAATGTGCAAGAGCTTCGAATTCTTAGTTCGCAGGCGAAAACGGGGTCGAATTCGGGTCTGAAACGGGGCAGAAACGACGAAAACGAGATCTGATCACGTTTTCGCCTGGACCGATCGGTCTGGTCCTCTGAACCGATCGGTCTAGGGTTTCGCAAGT
>NW_010965019.1:1795380-1796078 GCF_000463585.1 Tarenaya hassleriana
GGTCTGGCTGGACCAAGACCGATCGGTCTGGACCATTCTGGACCGAAAGGTCTGGACCGACGCAGACCCGAAGACCGAACCGCCTAGACAGATCGGTCTAGGACCCGAAGCTTCACCAAAATTTGATTTTGCGTTTCGGGATCTGGTTTGAGCAATCGTTGCTTAAAACCGATCAACTGTGATTCAGAATAACATGATTCTCTCTTATGGATGGTCCATAGTGAATGAATGCATGTAACTTAATCAAGATATTAGATATGTTTGATTGAGTGGGAGCTTCGGGATTGGGATTGTATAATCGACTGGATGGTCCATTCGGATTATGAACAATCGTTGCACAGAAACCGATTAGATTTAGAAGCTCTACGAGTAAAGCACTTGTCAAGGCCTTGATCGTACGTGTCATGGGCCATGCCAAAGCTGGGTGTGTCGTGCTATCTTAGTGAGGCAAGATGGAGAAATGATGGTTCTCATAGCTCGAAAGTAGATGCTTGATCTGAATGTGGTTTCAAAAACCCCTTATTTATGTAATGCTAAGCGTGTACCTCCCATTATTAGAGCGCCTGTCAAGGCATCGATCGTCCGTAACACGGGTCATGCCAAAGATAAGCGTGCCAGATTATCTTTGTGAGGCAAGGTGGGAAATCGTGGTTCCCACAGCTTGAACATGGTTTACCTTAGGTTAAGTTGTCAAGTTT
>NW_010965019.1:1796701-1797045 GCF_000463585.1 Tarenaya hassleriana
TGCCGAGAGGCAGCTCTGTCAACACCCACGTCCTCAACATGCGAGCTCATGTTGAGGAACTTGAGCGCATGGGAGTGACACTCGATGCTGACTTAGTTGCAGACTTGATCCTTATGTCATTGCCTGAGGACTATAACCAGTTCTCCTCATGTTTCTTCAGCTGCCTCGACACGTAAGCGATCACGTGTCTCTCCTGCATCAACACACAACCGAGTCCGTGCTTAGACGCGTCGGTGTATACCTCGTATAACATTCCTGGCCGTGGTAATGCCATGATCGGCGCTGATGGCAAGTTGACAAGTTGCGGAATCTGTTATTCCCGGTCCGCCGGACCAACTTCCTGG
>NW_010965019.1:1798736-1799833 GCF_000463585.1 Tarenaya hassleriana
TTTATGGAGCGAGAGTTCATCTCCAAAAGAGTCAGTGGGAGTAGGATCGAACTTGAGAAAGTTCGAGAGCAGCAAGTAGACGTTGAACCGAGTGAACAAGTTGAAGAAGTTCAACCTGTTTCACTGCCAGTTGAGACTCAACCTTTCTAGAGATCCCAGGAATCCCAACAGGCACGACTTGTGGCGAAAGGATTCCGTCAAATTCATGGTATTGACTATGATGAGACGTTTTCGCTCGTAGTTATGTTGAAGTCCATCAGGATCCTACTTGCCATAGCCGCATATTATGACTATGAGATATGGCAGATGGATGTCAAGACTGCGTTCCTTAACGGGAACTTGACCGAGGATGTGTACATGACATAACCCGAAGGTTTTGTCGATCCAAGGAACCCGAGGATGGTGTGCAAGCTTCAGAGGTCCATTTATGGACTGAAGCAGGCTTCGAGGAGCTGGAACCTTCGTTTTGACGAGACAATCAAAAGGTTTGGTTTCTCACAAAACGAAGACGAGCCATGTGTTTACAAGAAGGCTAGTGGGAGCACAGTTGTATTTCTAGTGCTGTACGTGGATGACATTCTCCTTATAGGGAATGACGTTCCTACCTTGCAAGACGTTAAGTCTTGGCTAGGAACGCAGTTTTCTATGAAGGACCTAGGAGAAGCGGCCTATATTCTAGGCATAAAGATCTATAGAGATAGATCGAGGCGTTTTCTAGGATTGTGTCAGAGTACTTACATTGATAAGGTCTTGAAACGTTTCAAGATGCAAGATTCCAAGAAAGGAACCTTAGCGATGAGCAGTGGCACAGTTCTCTGCAAGAGTCAGTGTCCTACGACACCTGATGAGCGAGAACGCATGGGTCGGATTCCATATGCTTCGTCAATTGGATCGATCATGTATTTCATGCTTTGTACTCGAGCGGATGTATCCTACGCATTGAGCATTACGAGTAGATATCAGTCAGATCCAGGTGAGTCGCACTGGATCGCCGTCAAAAACATCCTGAAGTACTTGAGAAGGACTAAGGATATGTTCTTGGTATACGGTGGGTCGGAAGACGAGCACGCTGTAAAGGGTTACACCGATGCTAGTTT
>NW_010965019.1:1801365-1808781 GCF_000463585.1 Tarenaya hassleriana
AGGTATTCTTCCTGCCTACAGTGATCAGATGCGTTCTTCGATTGATACAGGCCCCGGATCGATTGAGGTAAGCGTTCTAACGTTTCTACAAGATCATGCATGATAGGTTTTAGGGTTTAATCAAAATTTTTGTTTTTCATCCGCTGCGCAAACCCTAGAACTGATCTCTTACGAATTAGATTCGCTCTTGAGATCCCAGGAAAACCCAACATGTGAATGGTTGCTTGGAGTGGTCGGCTTCTCTGCATGTCAAAATCATCACATCGTCGGAAAAAGCTAGGTATATAATGGTCGGCCTGTGGCATTTCGGGTGGGGTGTGATATGGCCTAGAGCTACCCCCTTATCAAGCATATTGGACAAAACCTCCATCGATAGGATGAATAGGTATGGTGACATGGGGTCTCCCTGCCGCAGCCCCTTGTCTTCCCTTGAAATATCCAGTAAGTTCACCGTTGATGGAGATTGAAAACTTGGTAGTTGAGATGCATGTTTTGATCCAATTTATAAAGGTGGTAGGCAAGTTTATAGCTTGAAGTATCTGATAATTCTGCGTCGACTTACGATTATAGTCCCTTACCAATTTAGTAGCCAACAAGATATTCTCAAACATGAGTCTACCCTTTAGAAATGCCCCCTGGTTACTCGAGATAATCAGATCCATGAATAGTTTCAACCTTTGAACCAAGATAGAGGATATGACCTTGTAAGTGGTGTTGCAACAACTGATGGGCCGAAAGTCCGAGAGTTTCACGGCGCCATGTTTCTTGGGGATTAACGCGATGGTAGTTGCGTTAATTTGGCCGAGGAGCCTGCCCGTGTAGAAGAATTCTTGCATCACTGCTGTAAAGTAAGCTCCAACCGAGTCCCAAGCATAAACAATAAAATTCTTTAGAAAATCCATCAAGACCAGGTGCCTTATTATCTGGCATCGCAAAAAGCACCTTCTTGATGTCCTCAGAGGTAGGAATAGAAGTGAGAATACCCTCTAGTGTTGTTGGACATCCCACCCCTATCGTTTCCTTGAGCCACGCAGTGTGAGGGAGGCAGATATTCCGATCAGACCGACCAATAATGTCTGTGAAGTAGTCCACTGCATGATTTTTAATCGCACTATTTGAGTTCAGTCTTTGACCCTGATCATCAATTAGATAGTGTATGTGGTTGTGAGCAGTCCATTTGTAATCTTATGATAAAACGATGTGTTCCTATCACCCTTCCTCAGCCAATTCAGCATAGATTTCTGCCTGAACATTCTTTCCTCTGCATCAGCCAACTCCATCCATTTTTTGCGTTGGATATGCTCCTGGCTTGCTAGCTCAACCGACGGTCTAGTCAATAAATTGTTTTGGGTTTCCTTTAGGTTCTCGGCCGCTTCTCGAACTCTCATTGATAAGTTGCTGAATTGTTGTTGATTAAGGCTTCTTAAAGGGAGCTTGAGTGCCATGGGAGATTTGCATAGTTTGAACTGACTAGAAGCAACCCAGCAATAAGGTCTCTAATTATGAGAGATAACCTGCAAGAACTCCTTCGAATTGGTTAGATGCTGGAAAAATTTAAACGAACGCTTTACATGTGCATCAATAGTGGGAAAGTGAATGATGCACGGGGAATGGTCCGATGGTACAGGTTCCGCAAACCCAGCGTATGCCGCTGGAAAATTCTCAGTCCACTTATCGTTGATGAGGGCACGATCCAACTTGATTGCTAATGGCCCCGCAATTGATTGTTGCACCATGTGAGGGTTACCCCCTTCCCGTAATATCTCGTAGGCTAGAGGAATGAACACATTGAGCAAGGTCAACCATGCCTTGACTCGTATGAACTACTTCTGGGTGATCTGAGCCTTCGTGAGCATGTAGACCTTGGTTGAAATCACCTAGTACAATCCAAGGCCCATTGTTAACAGGCTGGTAACTCGATAGCAGCCGAATTTCATACCATAGCTCGATCCTCTGAGTGTTGGAGTTTCTAGCATAGACTATCGTGGATGTAAATGAGATGTTCTGCTCCAAGTATGCTATTCCATAGGTAATAGCTTGAGCCGATGACTTGTGGACAGTGACAGTGAGCAACGGGTTCCAAACCAACCAAATCCTACCTCCTTGAATGTCATTGAAGTTGCAGTAGTGTTTCCATTGCGCCGGAAGTGTCTCGATGATTCTAGCTGCGTTGTGTTCTTGTATGTGTGATTCCAAAATGCCTCCAACTAAGAAATTGTTCTCCAAAATCCACTTGCGTACAAAAGATCTTCTATTATGGCTATTCAAGCCCCGTATATTCCAAACAAAAAGCATGGGAATTCCTTGGTAAATTAGTTGCCTCTCTTGGCTCCACGGCCTCGACTCACTGTTGCCGAGGGACCGGTCGGTAGTGGAGTTTCCTGCTTCCTAGAGCCTTTTGTAGATTTCGTTGGCCTGTTACTGGTACCCGGTCCATGATTAGACCGAATAGGTAGGGTCTGCTCGATCTCGCTAACAATTGCACGACGAGGAGGCAGAGGCTGCACATCATAAGCGACTGAATTATTGCAAGTTTGTTGAGGGCTCTGAGTTGTCGCCGACGGCGTAGTGGCGACATACTCAATAGCCAGGGTCAAGTTAGTATCATTTCCAATACTTGATCCTTGGATGTCGGGTATTACGGTGTTCACCGAACCTTCCTGCACCAATGAGACAGACGGCGTCGAAGGTATAACAGAGGCCCTTGTAGGTGAAGCGTGAGTCACTTGTCCTTTCTTTCGGTAAACCTTGTCCACAGGTGCAGACTTTACTGGACTAAATTGTGGGCAATGATGAACATTATGACCGATCTCCAAGCATTGACTACACTTTGGAGGGAGCCAATCATACGAAACTTCCACAAATTGTTCCATGCCACCGGGAAGCGTCACTCTAACGCGACTCGGTAATGGTTTGCGCAAATGGACAGACATATAAATGCGAGCAAGTGCCACATTCTCCTTTGCTATTGTGGCACGGTCCAGATAAGCAGGGTCACCAACTGTCGTAGCAATCCTACTCAAACTGTCCGAATTGTAAAGAGTGTACGGTACATTCCTGAATGAAACTCAGGTATTGAATGAAACCAGGGGTGGCTTATGTGGATTATGGTAAGGACTCCAGTAATGAACATCGGGCATTGTCCGACATACCAGAATTGTCGACTGAGAATATGGGTTCTAACCGAAGTATCAGACACCTTGAAAAGGAAAGTACCATTACCAATATCTTGTACTCGTATTCTGCATCCTTTCCGGGACCATAGACCATTCGCGACTCCAATAATTCGGTCCATGGATGGAGGCAATCCGTAGAACTGTCCTATTAGAAATTCCTTCCACTCGTCAACCGTCTCCGAAATGGACTCCTCCGGGATGACAACAAGAGGCTCCCAGAAATGTGGGTTGTAGGGGTACCGGTTCTCTTGAGCGTTCGATCAACCGGAAAGAGATGCTTGCTCCAGTTAGTAGCTTTAACCTGTCCAGCTTCTGCCTTAGTCCCCGAGTCAGCACAAGCAGCAGAGGAATGAGGTGGTGGAGGAGAGTTTGGCTTGGCAGTCGAATCCAGCATTTGTTGGCCAATAGGGACAGTCCTGACTCTAGCAGAGGACGGAGGGCAAGAGGAGGAGAAGCGACCTGTCTGTGGAGGAGGTGACGAGGCCAGTGATAAGTGGAGGCATAAGTCCGGGGGATTTGGGCCAGGTTTCAGAGGTGAAGAAAAGGGAGGAGTAAGGGGGTGACGACCAAGAAGGCCCGGCGACGGAGGCGCCGAGGCTGAGCGAAGACGAGGGGGCATTTGCAACGGTGAACGATCGGCAGAGGCCGACCGCTGCGGCGGAAAAGGAAATTAGGTTACGGCTCAGGTTTAGTAAAAAAATCTTCCAATATCAATGTATAGTTTTTTAAAAATTTGGTTATTTATATAGAAGTTTTGAAAAATTCAGGTATTGATTTGAGAGTTTTATAGTTCAGGTATTTATTTGGAAATTTTGTAAAAGTTCAGGTATTTATATGTGATTATCCCTAGAGAAAATGATGGAGCAAAATTGAATTTCTCATTATTCAATATAGAGAATTATAATATTTATAATTAGAAAAGAGAATCACAATATATCTTATTTAATCAATATAAATATATAAAATATAGAAATCAAATCTAAATATTACATAATCTTCTCGAATCTTTTTCATATATCTTAAGACGTTTTCTCAAATTCAAGGAGATGAAAGCCATTTTATTGAGTTTGAAATCGAGAATAAATATCTAGATTTGAGGGTAGAATATGAGTAAACGATGGATTGTTGTCTGAATGATATCATTTTTTTTTGTGAAAGACAGATCTGAAACCTTGTGTGGCGTAGAGACACGGTGCAGATGCACAGTATTGTGATGAAGTCTAATAGCATGACAGTAATGTCAATGGTAAAAAAGGCGCCATGGTTTAGCGGTTAGATCGAAAAAAATGAGAGAAAAATAGCACAAATGTGTGCGGCTAAAACCGAAAAAAAAGTGGTGCAAATGTGCGAATCAACGATCTAAATTTTTGAATCGAAGAGGTTAAAGTCGGGTATAGAAAAGATCTTTACGACGTTTAGTCATATAGGTTCTGATACCATAATAAAGAAAATGATGGAGAATCATTTGATTTTTCGTTATTCCACATACCATTATAATATTTTTAGGTAGAAAATAAAATCACAATATATCTTATTTAATTAGTATAGATATATAAAATATAGAAATTAAATAAAATCAAATCTATAGATTACCTAATTTTCTTGAATCTTCTCAGCATTTCTTAATATACATATATACTCTCATACATGTAAATGTACATACACACATATACATACATACATATATATACATACTTATACAAGTAAATATACATATATATTCAGTTTATATACCTATGAATTTATGTGTATATATATGTGTAATATATATATATATATATGCATACATTTAATTTTCATTTGTGTTTTATATTTTATTTTATTATTTTATTATTTTCAATATGATAAAAAAAATTACCATGTAGTGCTAACACGTAAAATCAATGAGCCATGTTATCACCATTCATCTGAAATCGAGGTCATATAAAAATTTGAGAGAAATTATAAATTGATGTATTTTTTATAAAAGATAAAAAAAAGTTATGTATTTATTGATAAGATTTGAACAAATTCAGATATTTATTTTGAATTGTTCTGTGCCAATATGTGGAGTTTTTTTAAATATTTAAACAATAACAATATATATTTATTAAAAGAATAATATTACGATTAATTATTAGAATATATTAAAAGAATATATATATATATTTAGTTTAATAAATTTGTATATTTATTAATTTATATATATTTATATGCTTTTCAAAAGTTGTTCTATTATATAATATTTAAAAAAATTCAAATTTTATTTTAATAATTTTTATTATATAAATAAATATTTTAGACTGATCAAAATTTTATAATATGCATATAGCCCTCAAAATTATGGGACGATCTGATGGAGGGTCAAAAATAAAATTACAAATCTTATACAAATACATCAATTTATTGTATCATCTCGCAAATATTACAAAAGTTAAAATTGTCCTACTAATCAAATAGGGTCATTATCAAAAATATCATTATTTTGCTATTTTGACTTCAACATATAATTTTCTTCATGTGTGACCATGTGATCTAAGTGATTTGAAATATAGTGTGGTCACATATTAATCTCATTATTTATAACGTTAAATTTATGATGTTGTAATCAAATGATTAGTAAGATATATAAGGTATGAAGATAATAAATTAGTGTGATTACTATAAATTTAACGTTATAAACAATAAAATCAAAATATGACCACTCTATATTTTGGAGTCAATGGATCAAATGATCACATATGGAGAAATGTATGTGTTGAACTCAAAATAATAAAGAGTATTTTTTATATAATGTCAATCAAATACCATACATTTTACCGTTTTTGTTCTCACTTGGATATTTCTAATATTACTCAAAAGCGAATATATTTAATTTTAAAGATCTCTCAATATAGAAAACTGAAAAATTAACTTAATCTTGTTAGTATAAATAGTTTAATCAATCCCTTTATATTATTATTGACGGTATAGTATCATATTTACACAGTTCTCAAATTATTTTTTCCCGATATATTTGATTCGTCTACGTTCTTTCCTATCTAGTATCTTTTTATCCATATCCTTTCGTATTTGTGACCAGCCTTTACCTTTATCGATATCTAAAATATCATATTTCTTAGAAGCATTACCAAAAATACCCTTCATATGTTATTTTGACTTCAACCCATATCTTTCTTCACCTATGACCACATGACCAAAATTACGATATGGTCATTTGGTGATCACATTGGTTTATGATGATCACACTAATTCATCATGTTCATCCCTTACATATCAAACTAATTATTTGATTAAATTATTATAAATTTAACGTTATGACCAATGTGATTACCATATAATCAAATTATAACTATAGTCATATGATCACAAATAAAAAAATGGTATGAGTTGAAGTTAAAATAAAATATGGAGTATATTTTAATACAATGTCTATTTATTATCAATCTAGACTAAAATATCATTTTTATAAAATTTAGATAAATATACCAACTTTGTAACTTTCTAGTTACAACTTTGAATTTTATAAATATTTTTAAAATATAATTAATTTATAAAAATATCAAAAAATAAAATAACATTAAATATAGTTTAGTTTTTCTGTAGATGGGTCGAAATTATATTAAAAAAATTTGGTAATAAATTCTTATATGAGATATTAAAATTTTTATAATTTAAAAAAATTAAAATTTATTAAGATTTCTAAACTAAAATGGTAAAAAAATAATTTTTAAAATTTTTATTTGATAAATTTATTTTTAAAGTTGCAAAATTTATCGTTATAATTTTCAAAGAAATTTGTGATCAACATCGTCGATGGTACAGATTTACAAATTTAAAAATTATAATAATATATTTTAAGTGTGAAAATAAATTTATCATATAAAAAAGGTTTAGCAATTAATTTGTTACCATTTTAAAAAGTTTAGGAAACATCGCCTGTGTAAAGACAAAAAAGAACGTGTAAGAGGCGGGCCCACAAGTGCACACGTGGATCCAAAGTACGGCGTCGTATGGATGGAAGTTTGAACGCCCGGCAAAATTCCTCCATCTTCCTCTCTCTCTCGTGAGACGTTTTCACGTCTCTTCTTCGGTTTCGATTACTCCCGAAATCCAAACTCTCGAAACCCTAGGGATTCCAAAATCCGCCATTGCTGCCATCTCACTTTGGAGCTTCTAATGCTTATCGCCGGAGGCGTGTAACTCCGTCCGTCCAATCCCCATGCCGAGGAAAGCGCCGACGCTGCAGCCGCCGGGGGCT